>NC_090896.1:44368504-44381004 GCF_036669925.1 Montipora capricornis
CGATTTACAGACTTTGCCAATCAAGCTGGCAGAGCGCCACAACAGCTTGCGCCAATTACTGTGGTCCCTTTTTTTTTACCCTCCCAACCATGATACACAACAGAAGACAGACCACAACACCAGGAACTACGTGCCCTCCTAATTCGTTGGATTGAAGAATAATAAATTTCTCACCGTCACGTGTACTGCACTAGTGCCAAATTGCACCTGAGCTCAAAATCGTAAAACAAGATAAAATGGTATGATGAGATTTTTTTGAGGAGGTCGATGCGATATCGGTCCTTAATCTATACAGACTCATGCAAATCGGCAATTGAATACTAACTAGGACTTCATAAGTAAAATCATCCAAAAATTCCACGCGCTAGCTCCTCGTGGCTCCATCGATGGAACACTAATATTGAACAAGGATTGAATACAGAATGTTATAGCATGTTCTGAAGGAGCTAGGTACCACTGTTGTCAACCGTTGTTCTCAGCTTACCCCAGGAAACTCCATGACAAAGTATCATCTTGTTGCTGACATTGTAAACTTTGACAAGAAACAAATAAAGGTAAATTCCTTCGATTAACATCCAACAGAATGCAGCCATAAGGAAGTATTGAATCATGGCTGCCACCGCAACGCATCCACCCTACAAGATAACAGGTACAAATATACTTGCAAGCTCATCATGACACATAACTCTTGTTTCGCTTAAAACTGAGTATTTCATTATTGGAATAATTCATAGAAAATGCGCCTTGATAAATTACTTGATATCGATCGCTAAATTATATTCATGGGGTTTCAGAAAAAGCTAGATTCTTCTCAGCACATTAACCGCTGACTTTAAGTCAAAAGTTGAAATTAAGTATGAAACAGGAAAATTCATATGTCTTGTCAAAAACAAGAAGTGGGCTCTGTCTCCGGGCTTTGTACCCTTGTAATTTCTGCTCATGTATTTGTGTAAATACAATTTTTAAAAAAGTATTTCATTTGGTTGCTTTGTTTACATACTTATTTTTGTTCTTTGATTGCTTACACACTATGAATGGCTTCTTCTGAAATGTTCTGCAACTGGCATAGGATTTAGTGGGGACAAAATCAATTGTGGTTTTGCACACATTTCTTGCATCCCTCTGTGTAACCCAAAGGAATTCTTTTTATTTTAAGCCAGTCAATTAGAACCGTGAACTAGTAGCTGTAAGCGAACAAATTATATTATTTCTTTCCTTCAAAGACATATTTGTTTTCTTCTTCAAGCTTGTGCAAACATGCGCATTGGGTGTAAATTAAAGAAGGGAAAATTCCTTTTTGAGCTAAATAATTGCTGCAATATGATATTCTTGTATAAAAGAGAAAACTTAATCGCAAACGAATAGGCAAGGCGAAAACGAGAACAAGAATGTGCACACTTTCGGCTTGAATCACTTAGTACTTCAAGCGCCGTCTCTAGTGTAAATGTTACTCAGGCTTAATTAAAAACGCGCAATGCACGAGCAAAAAAAATGCTCGAGTCTTGCAAAGAGCTGCATTTTCAATAGCTCTGTGTGAATTGGAAAACGTCTGGACTAGGGATAAAATGTGTGAATTTTTCTTCTCATGTGGCCCTATGCTGTTATGTTCAGTTCTCACCCTGTTTTCTGTCGCACCAATTCCTGCAAAAAAGATGATTTGTCCTGCTCCAAGAGAGGACACGAGGCTTACTCGAATCTGCGATAAAGGTGTTTTGACGTCTCTGAAAAAAATATCACAAGAAAAAACAATAGCACTTGAATAAAGCAACTTTTTATTGAGCGCCAAAAATCACTTCACGATTTCTAAGGGCCGATTTACACGGTACGACTTTGTCGCATGCGACAACGGCTTACAACAAGCCCACGACATGATTTACGATTGTTGTGTACGTCAGAAATAGTGTCGTAGCATTTTAAAACGCTGCGACAATCGTAAGTCATGTCGTTGGCCTGTCGTGAGCTTGTCGCATGCGACAAAATCGTATCGTGTAAACCGGCCCTAACAATGACTTTTTATCAAGCTTTGTGATTGGCTAAAAATCGAACGCGGCATTTTATTCAATCAGATGCGCAGCATGAACAATAATTATTGTAACTTTCTTTCTGGTTTCAACAGCCAAAAGGTCAAAAGGCGATGTTTAATTATTTTGTTCATTGCATACTATGTCGTCGCGTTATATAAATGAATCATGAAAGAGTATTGCTTGCGAAGAGATGGAAACAATTCGACGCACTCGCCGAAATTGAGAGTTGAATTTGTCTTTGCGATGGATCGCAAACAAATAGAAATCAAAGATTTGGTGTAGCCCGCTCGGATCCAAAGAACCGTGAACACGTTGACTTGATTTTGACATTTCCCATTGTGCAGCATCAAATGAGAAGCGACATGAAGCTACAAACTAATTACCGTTACTGGTTGCGGTTTAATTTTCTCACGCTAGATTTGTTTTTTCTTGAAAGATATCAAAAATATTTCTAGTGTTCACGGTTTTCGGATTTTCACGTTTACAAATATATTTCCACATACAAGAAATTCCAGCAGCGAGTTTTCCTGCTCAGATAGGAGACGATCAATTTAAAACTGATCTTTCAGGGCTTAGAGCTCTCGTTCCAACTTTTCATTAAAAGGATTGCGTGATTTGCCGAGTGAGTAAATGACCAATCACAGAGTGGGTAAGATTCTAGCCAATCAGACAGGCATACAAAAATCCCTGTAAAACTGCGAGCCATCAGAACAAGGTTTTGGGAATCGTTGTGCAGACGGACTATATCTAGATTTTGACCTGGGTTTCCACATGCGAAAATGAGGGGACAGAGAGGGAGGCTCCCGGTCCAGTCCTTGGGATATGTCATGTCCTGTCATGTCCACGAAAGTTATTTTTAGACGAGCGGAAGTCTTTGTTCTAGCAAAAGTCTGTCTTCCGAGACGTCCGCATGCAGGCCAACCTCGGTCTGATGTTTGAAAGAAAATAAATATTCATCAGCCTTGAGAGCGAGGCAAGACTGCATGTGGACGTCTCGGAAGACATACTTCCGCTAGAACAAAGACTTCCGCTCGTCTAAAAATAACTTTCGTGGACATAACATATCCCGGCCAACGCCCTGAGCCTCCCTCTCTGTCCCCTCATTTTCTCTTGGTTTCGAGTTACGTGTCCGGCTGCGCGCAGGCTAGTAGATAGTAGTGGAGTTTTGAAGCAAACAACCGTGGACAATTTTCCTGTCGGTGTACGTTGGATCATGGGGTTGATGTGATCGGCGTTATTTCAAGTTGAGAAACTAAATATTTTAAGCAGGAGCCGATACAACGTAGATTTGATTTGATTTTAGTGGTGTATTATATTTCGGCTGGCCAAACCAGCCTTCTTCAGGTACAATGAGAGTTTACATTGAATTGCTTCTATGTACATATATATATAGTAAATGGATGTTGACATAATACTGGATAACAGGTGAAAAAATGTGATAAAACATGGCATTTACAGAGATTTTGAATTCAAATACTAAGAGTCACGGAATAATAACGGAAATCACGCAAAATAATAAACTGAAATCTAATACGTTTCTTCGCGGGATCAATTGTCCTGCCTTTTAAAATTAAAAAAGCTTCCCTGGCCTTACGGATCGAGTCTCTGTTAGAAAATATTTTTTCGATCGGAATTAACTGCATGTCCTTGGAGATGTTGTGGGGAGATGAGAGGAAATTCAATGTAAACTCTCATTGTACCTGAAGAAGGCTGGTTTGGCCAGCCGAAATATAGTACACCACTAAAATCAAATCAAATCTACGTTGTATCGGCTCTTGCTTAAAATATTTAGATAGTAGTAAATGCAGGCGATAAATTGAACCGGGACTACCTCGGAAAACTCTTGGCTCATGTGTGAATCCGGCTTTTGTGATTGCACAAAGGAACGCAAGCGCACAAAATGGAGGAACAACTCGAGATGGCTTTGAGCACTCATCTTTTCTTATTTGTCAAGCAATAGTCAGAACGTTACAGAGAATGTTACGATTATAGAGACAACACTTACGCAAAGAAAACATAGCAAATGATTGTCAGTGTAATTCCGATCAAAGACAGGACTAAGCCCACTCTTGTGATGACGATCAGTATATCTTCGTCCGTCTTTATGAAATAAAAGGTATTTAAAGAACTATTAAATTCAGCTTCACATTACAAGTAGTGACAGTCGCAAAAAGACAAGAAAATCTACGTTATGTATGTAAACTAGAACGAACGTCTCACCTTGGGTTACATCACTCACGAATGCCGATTTATGACGTAAATTCAAGTCTACAATTCTTAAGGCCGGTTTACACGTTTGCAGTGCAACAGATGTTTTATGTCGGCCCAATTTTTTGTCAAAGCCGCCGCCAAAACTCGGGCCAACAAGTCGCACCGTGTAGACCAGCCTCAAGTTAAGCACTTCAGCATTCTTTCTTCATCACCTCGTTGCCACAATGTCTTCAAAACTATTCCTCTTGTAACTTTTCGTCGTAGTAGCAACCTTAAAAACTACCTTGTTCTTGCCAAACTACACAATCCTACACATAAAAATTAACCTTGGAGTTCTTACCGATTTGGCAATAACTTTTCTACATGCCCCTAGACATTACTGACGGACAAACTACTAACACATTCCACTCCACAGTCGAAACAAGGCACATATGGTTTAAGGTCCTCACGCGAGAGGACTCAAAAGAGGTCACTACAAGGGCAGCGCATCTCCCTTAGGTAGTGCCAGTACATTTTTAACTCTAATATTTATTTCCCAGAACGTGAACACGGCTCCAAAAAGCTTGCCGCCACTTCGTCTTACCTTCGTTATCAGGCTGTCTTTATTTCCAGCCGAACTGGCGTCAAACTGGACGAGAACGGCAAAATGCGTCAAATGATTACAGCTGCATTCTGTTACGGAGTCGTCCATGAAAGTCACGTGACAGCCTTGGTTTGACCAACTTGCAGGACTAAAATTGGAGGAATTAAAAACAATCAGAATCCGGGATGGCGTGTGTTAGGGTTGTTATGTATCGGCGACTTCGACGCAGACGACGATATCGATCACCAGAAAATAGGATTTCTTGTTATTGGGGATAAATTTCGTGCGAATTGTTCTGCAATAAACTTTGCATCAATGTGCCTAAAGTGAAACATTATCCTGGAATGCTCTCGTTATCAAGATAACCTGAAATTTGGCTACGTCGCTGTTTTCAATAAAAGGTACCAAAATGAAAAACGAACGAGCTGGGAGAGGTCCGGCACTGTTTTCCTTAGTTCCAGTCTTCGTCGACTTTATCGTTGCTTAAGGTCTCTAGCAATAAAGGTGGCTGCTTTCTGTTTTCGGAGAATAGATGTTTTAAATTAAGCAGTAGGCCGGAAAAAGCTGCATATTTTCTTTGATTTTTATTTATTTTTTCCTCTTTGTAAATTGTTTGCCTTCGAGTTTTCTTAAATTCAGTTTACTGCGATATTGCATAGTTAATTTGGGCAAACCCTAATTACAAATTCATTGTTTCTTTCCTTAATTAATTAATAAACTTTTGATCCGCATAACATCTCAAGATTATGAATTCATCGTTCATTTATTCATATAGACTCACCCGATTTCGGAAAAGAAGTTCCAAAACACACATTCCCTGCGCCTTGTTGCGGGCTGAAAACAAGTCAAGGCGTAAGCCATATAATGGTCGCAAAGGTTTTGTCTTTCCCAAAGCAACAAGGACCATTTCTATCTTTCATCGTTACTAAATCTAGTCCCGTCAAGAGCCACTATACTGACAAAACCAAAGTAATCATGTTGGCCAATTACAACAGGTGACGGCAAATAAAATGAGCCAATCACAGAGCAAGACAAATAGATGCAGCGGGCACTGAGCGAGGGAAAACGTGTGCGATTCTGATTGGATGAAAATATGTGTGAATAAAAACTAACCACTCGGGAATTGTTTGATGGCCTCACCGAGTTTGGTGTTATGGTGTGTCCACCTTGCTTTTAATTCTCTGTCACGGAAAACCAGGCTATCTAATATATGAGACGTTGTTCATAAAAAAAAGAAGAAACCAAGCTTGAGCATGCAGTTGGACTGTATTCGCGCAAAACTATTTGTCTAATTTGAACATACTTATAATGCATACATGTTAAGTACAACACTAGATGTTAATAATTCCTATCAACTCACACCGTATAAATTAGTCAGTTTAATTTTTTTTGGTGACACTTGAAAACGATGTCATGACAAAATCGAAACGTAGTGTAACACTTATGCCGCTAATTGTTATTCTTATATAATAGTTTTTAGTGTGAATTCAAACAAAGTTGTTGTTGTTGTGAGTTATAGAAACAACCAAAGTACCTGAATATTTTTAAATCCCAAAGTGACATTTTCTTGTAGAGAAGCAGGCTGGGGACGCATGGTGACGGACATTATGATAGTGTTAAGGTTCTGGCTGTAATATAATCAATAAAAGGTTATCACAACAACCTGTTTCAGGGAAACAGCGCAACCTACAGATTATTCACTAATCTGTAGGTTGCGCGCGCAATGCATGATTTCTAAGAGCAATGTGTCTGAAAATAAACTGTGATCGCTGCGATAATGCGTTTGTCGTTATTTTCTTCAAAACAATGTATAATAAAACAATTATTAGATTCGGTTTTTGTGATATCCGGAATAATCAAGGTATGGGTTAGTGTTATCAGCCTCAGCCTTCGCCATCGGGTGATAACACTTACCTCGACCTTGATTATCCCGGATATCACAAAAACCTCATCCAATAATTGTTTAAAATCAGACGCCTCAATGAGAGGGCGAAAGCCTAGACCTAGTTAATTGATGACTTAGGTCCATCGGTTAGTAATAGAGCATCTAAACAACGTCATAGGTTCGACTGCCGTTCGGAGCGCTCGCCGACAACTCCCGAGTATACCCGATGGAGTGACCATTGATAAGCACAAAGCGTAAAAAAGGTTAGTGTCTTTACGTGTGGGCATCAACGGGAAATGTATTGATTGCTTCTCACACTACTTGGTCTACGCCCCTGGTCGGTTGTCGGTTCTTGCTTCGTCACTGGCGACATATTTCAACCATTTTTTGAAATTAATTATTCTCATTTCAATCAGTTAGGTAGGCCATTTCTCAGTGACTTCCCTCGAGGCTTTTCAGGAGTAATTGACAATACTATCTGGGGTTCTCTGAACGAACAAGGCCAGGCTACAATACAGGGGACTATGCCACCTATTTCTTTTCATGTGTGGATTCATTAACTTCCCACCCAAACTACTGAAAGTGTCCAGAATGATACACGTTATTATATGCACGCTCAATTTTACGCCCAGTGTGAGGATTAGTGTTATTTTTGGTCAGGGTAAATGCAGCTGGTTTTCTTTACTTGAGGCACGGAGTGGCAAACCTTGTGAAGTTGTTTTTACTTGTGAGACGCTCGGTGACGAGAAGAGCAAAGGAAGACTTATCAAAACGCTTATCAAAATTACCGAACATCTAATTACGCGGATTTCTGGACATATCAGTTTTTGCAAGGACTGTGCAGCTGTTAGTACAAAGACACTTTTCCCCAATTAATTTAACACCCCCGTGCATTGGTCCAGACGGGGCTCGAGCCCGCGACCTACATCTGGTCCGAAGCTCAATCAATTGCATGCGCTCACTTGATGCAGTTGGTTGGTTTACAGGACAAGGTAAAGAGCAAAGACAAAAAGGATTTTCATAAAACCTTTGAGAAAATCGCCAATGAAGAAATTATTCCACAATTTTGTATTCCAGCCACACACTTAAGACAAAAAGTTACTTATCACAAACCTGGTGTTGTTTGTCGGGTCTCCTTCGGTCGAAGATGTTGTAAACATCTCATGAAGATCTTTGTAAAGAACTCCAAGTAACAATGATCCTAGAGAACAGCAATCATAAGTTGGTGAAAGGATCATGCAATTAAAAAAAAAAACAAATCGCTTTCATGGCGATTGCTGTTAAAAAAAGATTAAAGAAGCAGCAGTGCTTACGAACTTTATAAAACCCTTAGAATAATGTCAAAACAGCGTCTTCAAATTACATATTAATTTTTATCAGAAGCACATCGCGTAACCTGCGACTCCTTTCCTTGGAACAAAGCTGGGATTTTAAAGTGCCCCTGTGACCAAAAAATCAATTCATATTTTTCTTTGGATTTCAAAACTATGTTAACAAAACACTAAGTGACCCACGTTTTAAGCCTTGATTTCAAAAAGACACCTCTTTATTTTAACTGTAATTTTCCTATTTAATGGTCCGCCATTACTAACATTATGTTCTTGAGAGAGCTGGATCGAGGAGAAAATGACGTCAAAGGCTCACTAGTTTAAGAATGCAATACGTGTGTACACCGCAGAATTAATATGCAGCACGGGAGTTTTGGGCTTTCAGACTTTTAAACTCACGCTTTGCATATATAATAAGCTGCGTTCACACGCTGAAATTTTAAGCAAGTGAGCCTCTGACGTCACTTTTTCCTGGATCCAACCGTCTGAGGTCCAATCGGTCAGTTTTGAACGTGAGTAATAGCGGACCGTGAAATCCAAAACTTACACTCAAAGTAAACGGCCTTTGGATAAAAATCAAAGCTCAAAATTTGGCCAGTCAGGTGTTAAACAAACACACTTTCAAAATCTGAAGGAAAAAGGGAAGTGGTTTTTTTGATCACAGGGGCACTTTAAGACACCAATTTTATGCCTACATACAGACAAAAATAAGATCGATGCAGCACGCGAGGGAAAATGCAAATAAGGAAAATTTTAAACTAAAAAAAATTTAAACCAGCTCTGAACCAGAGTTAAACGCCTCAAAGTCATGAGCTTCTGTTTTTATATTATAACCAAATCAATGCACGCGCTCTTTGGATTGGTCAATCAGCTATGGTTTATTGAGCCAGTAAACTAATGGAAATTTCGCACGTCTTCTGATTCTCGAAGAATTCGTAAATCACTCGCCTGCGGCTTGTGATTTACGATTCTTCTTGTGTTCTTTCAACATCCCGAGTGGTTTATGCGCCTATAAACCAAATAAACTTGTGGTCTATTGCTTAAATTTTTTTTGCACGTCTTCGACTTGTTAACTTCATTTTTACTTCCGACGAGGACGACAGCCAACAGAAATGCGGCATTCAGGTCACGTGCTTATCCCTCTAAAATGACATTAGTTATAAGATTTTTTACTTTGATAAGTTAACTAGATCCAAATATCAGAATGGTTGCTAATTTATGAAGGAAAAGACTATAATTAAGCTACTACATTATACCAGCAAGCAGGCATTCATTTCAGTTCTAAACATCCTACTTAATTGACCATACCCCACAGTAGCTTTACAGGGTCAAGGCTAGGAAAGGACATCCACTCGGGACTTCCAGGATCAAATTCAAACAGTGGTCAGAACAGAACTTGAACCGCTATAAGACGAAAACCAGAGGGCTTCTTTAGTCTTCCCAGCTCGTACATTTTTGATGTTTACTGTTACCTTGTCGAATTTCTTTTATTTTAAATACATGTAATAGAAGTATCATTATGAGCCTAATAAAGATCAGATGATAATTATTACGATGATTATTATTATTTCTCAAGGCAATCTCCCTGACCACTTGGCCTTGCTGACTCCGCCGCCACAGTATACGGGATTCAATAGGAGTCCGTTATCTCTAGGGAATCAACGCAAATACCCATAAACCCGCTGATATGGTATCAATCATAACTCGATAATTCAAACCATTTTGAAAATCCGTTGATGGCATCTTGATGTAATTTGTCTCCTTTGTTTCCTCAAGGTAAAAGTCGCTCTTGTTTTCCGATCCTGCTCGCTTGACTTGCAAATCTAGAGGAGGAAAGACGATCAGTAAATGTGGGTTTCAGCTACAAATGCAATGGGAAAAGTTTCTAAATTTAATTTCAGAATAAAGGAGGGGGCCACTCTTCGCGGGTAAACGAAATTTGTAAAAGCAAAGTAGGTCATTCGTTTATCACCGCTGACTGAGATAATACTGCATCAGGTACTCTTTGATTGGGCCCAAGGCAAAACTCAGAAAATGATACTTTCGGCTTTTTCTTCTAGTATAACGATATCTAAGTAAAAGCTCGGCAAGTTATTCGGACCACGGCTAGCACTAGTAGTAGACAAGAGCAAATAAAGAGAGACAGAGGAAGCTTATGGCTGGCATTTACCAATTTCACAATTTAAAGGTAGTTTTCTAGAAAGGGAGGTCGGTTTGTGTTAAAAATCTCATCAATAGAACCCATCGGAGAGCGACGGCATTAGGGAGCTAAATCACGCGCGTTTTTGAGACGCGGTCGGCAACCGGAAGTGCCATGTTTTCTTTTTTAACTTGTGTTCACACAACTACATTTATATTGCTAAGTATCTTTTATCCATTAGAGATTATTATAATAAAAATCTTGTCCTGACACGCGAAATCAATGTTCTCTTTTGGTTGCCGTCCGCGTCTCAAAAATGCGCCTGCTAAAGCTCCCTTCGCTTAAACACTCGCTCTTTTGAGAACCGGACGGCAACCGGAAGTGATTGTTTTCTGTTTTAACTTGTCTTCACACAACCACAATTAGATTCCTAACTAACTTTGCTCCATTAGAGATGATTAGTATAAAAATCTGGGAGACACCATTGCCCTAGTACGCGAAATGTTCTCTTCCGGCTGCCGTCCGCGTCTCAAAAACGCGCGTGCTTAAGCTCCCTATGCAAGGCAGAACGCCACTTTAAACTTCCTGTGACCGAGCGCACCTACTTCCTGCGTGAACGTCTCCGAAAACATACTTTTTTTGGTCATCTAAAAATTACCTATCCTACCCCAAGGACCTGTGCGTTGTCCTTTAAGCGTTCAAGCAAGCAGTGAAGAAGCGCTTTTTGAGCTTTTATCAAAAGATGTTTAGGTACGCGAGCAAATCCCCCATCTTTGGCTATATTCAACTAAAGGTTATTTGAAACATATTTTTATAAAATCTTCTTGATACTGTCTTATTTTAAGGACGACACGTCATTGGCCAGTTGGTGCGAAAATGGACCGTGTGGTGATGGAAACAACCCTTAGCATAATTATCTTGGGGAACAGGGGAACAAGGATTCGCTGTCCTACCTCACATATTCTCGCTCCTATTAACTCGTCTCTAAAGGCCTACAGTACATGAAAATTCCCGGTAAAGGAGATGTAAGTTGAGGAAACTTGCGTTCCTAACTTAAACCCTAACGTGAGAGTATACTAACCAACTTTGTCGCTGGTCAAGTACACGGCAGCCGATGAGTTTGACAGATGAAAGTCGGCAAATTGAAGTGTGAATTCCTCAAAAGCGACCGTAGCCATTAATACGTTCTCCATCTTTTCTTGCAGTGTAACGGATCTATTTGATTCTTGAACGGTTGCTGATGTATGGTTGATGTAGTCGTTAATTTTGTCGCCGAAAATTGCGACTGCTTCCTAAGAAATCAACCCATGAAACCATCGTTATAATTCAATAGGCTACTGAATTAATATCAAATGTTCAGCTTGATAGTGAGGCAGCAAGGACAAAAACAATAGAAACACGTTGGAATGAATGTGAATATTATTTACATATTATTCACTTTCCTTTGTCTTTGTCCTCACTGCCTCACTATCAAGCTGAAATTTAATATAGCGAAAAGGGCCTTTTCAATGACATTACACTTATTCTACTCGAAGTCATTCATTCCACTCGTGACAGTGAACGCAAAGCAAGAGCAGCATAGCTCATAAACACAGCTTACACCCTTGAACCATTTGGTCTTTATAAGAAGGATGAAATGTGAAAGGACCCGAAAGAGTGGAGATGTAATGACATTAACCATACCCCACCCTAGAGAGTACCTTCATGATGACGAAGCATTAAAACATTGATGATATGATATATGAAGTAGATCTTGTATGAACTGCGAATATGAAATCAAGTGAAGCTATGATCCGCGCAGTTATGAACGCAATCTTTGCAATTGCGTAGAGAAACGTGAAAAATTCAGGACTTCAACGGGGTTTGAGCCCGTGACCTCGCGACGCCGGTGCGACGATCTAACCAACTGAGCTATGAAGCCACTGACCTTGGGAGCTGGTCATTTGTGGGTTCTAATGTTCCCGTGAGGAATGAATCAATGATGAAATGATATATGAAATAGATCATATATGAACTGCGGATATGAAATCAAGTGAAGCTATGATCCTCGCAGTTATGAACGCAATCTTTGCAATTGCGCAGAGAAACCTGAAAAATTCAGGACTGCAACGGGGTTTGAGCCCGTGACCTCGCGATACCGGTGCGACGATCTAACCAACTAAGCTATGAAGCCACTGACGTTGGGAGCTGGTCATTTGTGGGTTCTAATGTTCCTGTGAGGAATGAATCAATGATGAAATGATATATGAAATGAAATAGATCATATATAAAGTCCTGAAATATTCAGGCTTCTCTACGCAATTGCAAAAATTGCGTTCATAACTGCGAG
>NC_090896.1:44391004-44398504 GCF_036669925.1 Montipora capricornis
TAATTGTCAATCTTTTCGCCCTACGCAAAGGAATCCAGGTGCCCTCGGATCCCCATAGTGGATCCTGGATCCCGAGTCGTGGATTCCGCCTACAAACTCACGGGTTCCACTTAAATGGTCCTGGATTCCATCAAAATCCGCTAAGGATTCCGGATTCCAAAGCTTCACATTTGCTGGATTCCGGATTCCATATTCCTTCACATCGGGAGAATCTTTTCTCCTGAACAACCACACCGTTCATACCAATTATATTCCTGGTACATACTTTCCTTGCCAAACGACGTGATACTATCTCAAAATGATTAAAACAACGCAAAGTTCTATTTTGAAAAAATAAAAATAAAAAAAACGCTTTCTCGTAGCCTTCGTAGTCTTCCTTGCTTAAGCTCTCTATTGTTTAGTGGCCGAATTTGCCATTCGACACCAGTTTTTCAAAGGTAGCAAAGCTGGATAGGATAGATACGGATAAATAGTTTTGTTGTCTCTAAACTTGCGGCTAGTAAGCTGAATTATGCTAAGACATTACAAAATTCATAGTTGTAAGAATATAACTAATAAAAAAATGCAATAAAAAGCTAAAGTATTCTAGAATTTCTAATTAATTAACATAACTATATTCTAATAATGGCTATGAAATTTTAGAGGCATGACCAAGTATGAAGCCGTTCCTGGCTCTATCTGTCTTGCACTTAGGTAGCACAAACGCTCTGGACACGTGTATTCAAGAATCGATCTAATACAGGTGACATAAAAAAGCTTCAGTTCTGATGGAGCTACGTGAGATCTCTTGAGTTGTTTGAGAAATTAAAGTCTAGAGGAAGCCTTCTTTACTAACTCTACTGCATGGTCATTCCATTTAAGATTGCTGCTAATTATCAGACCTAGAACTTTGCGCGCTCAACAGTCTCAAGATGCTTGTCATTCACAATTAGGGAGTTTAAGAAACGACGACGGCTACGGCAACGACAACGCCAAAAAGCAGTGATATTATTGGTTAAAAGAACCAAAATGATCGTGCTGCACGTGTGGCATGCATTTTTGTACATTTCTTTCCCGTACTCGTCAAAACTACTACGTGAAATGACCAATTTTAAGATTTTGACGACAAAGAGGACAAACTACAGTGAATCTTTCAGTCTCACTCTTTACTTCAAATCCGTCCGAACCAATCCAGTTATAGCACACTTCGCCCATATTCTATAATATAAACAAGATGGATTAATCATGAAATACTTAGAAAAGCTCAAACTTACATTTCGAAGTGATGTTTTCGTCGCCGTAGCCGTCGTGGGTTGTTAAGTCGCTATTATGGGTGCATGCAAGGACGGGTGAAATCTTTGCGAAACTTATCCTCATCTCTTACATTTAGACTCATTCACCGATGGACTGCGTAGAAAGAGCATCAACCGCGTTTTGACTGATTACCACCCTAGGTAGCCCCCGCCTTCGGCGCTCGCAAGGCGCCTCGTGACACCAAAAAATGTCACGTCAGGTGCTTTCAGAAATAAAAATTTAAAGCAAAGTTTAACGACGCTTTGAAACTCATTCGACACTTTGATTACGGTTGAAGGGGGAGGGGGGAGGGGGAACGGGGAAGGGGTGTGTGGGGCAAACGCTTTCAAAATTATTGTCAAGTTAACAAAATCAAACGGATGTTGAAGCAAATGTTGAAGCCCTTTTACTCGGGCCTTAACGTTGCAGATTTGCAGAAAAAGGGAAAGAAATAAACAAAACTAGGAATTGCACGTGCATAGACGTCATTCATTGTTTTTCTCATTGAATAATATTGTTTTTGTGGCGTTCAAATTGACGTATTGACGCATTGTCGTTAACGTCTTTTTCCAAAATGGCCGGCATTTAGATATTCTTTTGTTTATATTCAAATTAGACCTTGATGCCTCGTTCAAGGCAAAATATTCTTTTGAATTTTAAGCTTAAGAACGAGGCATCAACGGCTAATTTGAATAAAAACAAAAGAATATTTAAGTGCTGGCAATTTTGGAAAACACTGGGTATGTTAAGGTCGTGCTCAGAGTCAGCGGGTACAAAAGGCGGTTTTTCCTTGATGTCATCACTGTCATGCTGTCATGTCATGCTGTCATGTTGGTGTATTCCAAGAAAATGGTTGCAAGCCACCTAAAGATCTGTCAATAGCACCATTCGATCTTCTACTAACAACTTTAAAACACCATTATTCACATAATTACATTCACCTAGGAATTGGTTGCAAACCATCCATATCTCGTACCTACTACGGAAGCTTGTAGGTACCATCCGGGTTGTTGAAAATCCGACAACAAAGTTGTGAAATCCGACATCCGAGTTGTAAAATCTGACATCTGAGTTGTGAAAATCCGACATCCGACTTGTAAAAATCCGACATCCGACTTGTAAAAATCGTTTTTGTGTCTTGGAAAGTGATTTCCTTCCCTGCCAACTTTATAGTTGGGTGGAAGTTCTTCGCTTGTGCAATGAACAGGTTGATTTTCTCTTTATTCACGTCCCATATTGAGAAAATGTCATCAATGAAGCATTCCATATTGTTGGTTTAACTTTGCTCTGTAAGATTTTCACAACTCGAATGTCGGATTTTTGCAAGTATGATGTCGGATTTTTACAAGTCAGATGTCGGATATTCAACAACTCGGATGTCGGATTTTCAGAACTCAGATGTCGGATTTTTACAACTCGGATGTCGGATTACACAACTTTGTTGTCGGATTTTCAACAACTCGGATGGCACGTACAAGCTTCGGTACTACCGTATACGATATGACTATGCGACTAGGTTTGAATCGAATTCGTGTCTTTAGACTTCTCCAGTGTTCTCTTCCGTAAATGACAGCACAGTTTTCGTGACGTCATAGGTCTGTTGGGTTCTCGCGCAAAGTGAATGATATCTAATGAGATAATCATTCAAAAGCGTGATATATAGGGCACTCGATCATAGTACATTACTGAGCGATCTGAGATTTAAAAAAAAACCCAGAATAACCGCAATATTTTTTTGGCCATTAACATGTTAATAGCTGTGTTTCATGATTACTTGAGTACGACAAAATCTTATTCCAAAATTTTATGTCACCTGCGAGTTCCACCTGCAGTTTAATGAACTGAATGTTGATTATGTGAAAAATGTCTTACCTTTCTGGACTCTAGCAGCATTTTGCCGTGCTGTGAAGAAAATGAATAATCGTAGTTAAAATTTCATAAGATTTCTTCAGGACAGTGGGCGGAAACCGAAAATTGACAAAATTTGAATATTACGATGAATTCGAAACTAGATGTCGAAATAACTTTGTTGAAGTCTAACTTATTTACATCTTTTTAATGAATTATTCTCGACATACTGAACAGCATCATGATTTGAAAGCGCATGTTTTGTATAGTCGATATTTAAAATTTGATAGGAAAGTTTTAATAACACTACAAAAAAAAAATTCTGAAGAGCACATTTGATTTATTTAGTTTGCATGGCGCTTTGGGTGGTAAAATTTACCAGCCAACAAAAAATGTTAATACCTCATTTTTTTCAGTTCCCGTAAGTTTGCGTTAACTTTCATTTTCTGAACGCAATAAATGCGGCATTCTAATCTTTTGTTTAGCAACTTATTCACTTCGATAAGAGCCGCTCACCGCCTCTATGGGCCGCACAAATGACATTGTGATGTCCTATGACATCACGAAAACTATAATTTGTAACTATAATTTGTTGATTTCTTTAGTGTCTTCATTGGCAGTGCAGATGGCTACGATAACTAAAATTATTTCTCTAAATATTGATTTTCCCAACCACTGCTGTCAGGAGCCCATGGGTTCCTGCTGCTGTTTAAATCGGCAATTTCTTCACCCTTTTAGGAATCACGACTTTTGCATGATGTAGGAACATTTTCAAGAAAAAAAAAAAGATCTTATGATCGTGATAGAAAGCACGCAACGTGAAATTTATTTTATAGCGGACCCATCATGGGTCAAGTTTGTTATTGGTTGTTTACCCTAGTCCGAGAAGCTTTTCTCCGGGCTCTCCAGTTTTCCCCTCTCCTCAAAAACCAACATTTCTATAGTAAATTACAATTCGATCGGATTGAGGGCCATATTGAAAACTACTGGGTCACCAGTTAATATGTTAGCCATGTGAAATAAAGTCGATATATATATATACATAATTATAATTATTATTATTATTATTAGGCTCCCAAATTACGTAGTTAAGGCGAACAAAATTTTGGCTCTTTTTTTAATAGTAGCTCCGTTTCATTCTCACCAAGGTGGAATTTGAGATTATTGAATTGAAATTCTTAAATTAATTCTCGACTTAAAGACGTGGGTGGAGGAAAACTGTTTAAAAATGGAAGGTTCTGTTAAGGTAAACTGGTCTAGAAATTCAGTGGACAACAGTGCCACTATCAGCTAATTACAGCAAAAACGTTAAGAATCGAGCCGGGATCACTGAAGCCTTTTTATTCGCCTCAACCATCTTAAATTGTGTCGTTCTTAGGTAGCTACAGTAGCACTTTCTTCCACATTGAAGATTGGAATACAGCGTTTGTATAGCCGTGAGTTGAAAGGATTCTAATCAGTACAAGCCATTCCTGCCTTAGAATATGTATAAGATGCGTGGATCATTTAGACCACAAAACAATCCGTTTTATCAAAACGGGGCCAATTGGCACGATTCATCACACACCACGCCTCAGAGCGGTGATCTCAAGCTTGGGTCTTAAATCTTGAATTGAAATCTTGGGTCTTACTTAAGGCCTCGCGACCTTGGGAATTTACATCCAAGATTTGCTTCGTGTCGACTTGACAAAGAGTCCAAATTGCCGCGGCATAGGCCGTCATCATCGCCTTACTCAACTTCTAGAAAATGAAACGCTCGATGTTTTGTATGTGTTTTAGCCCCTATAAAAAATCGAGGAGTGGGGAATATATTGTATTGAATAAAATAAAACTTATGGAAACGAGCCATCTGATGATGTGAAAAAAAGACTCAATTCAAAGCAAACAACCGTTTTATTAATAAACGTACAACTCAATATAAATCGTATATTGAACTGGCCCCAGTAATCCGGCTCTCATATGCCTTTTTGACGGTTTTGCAAGGAAGGCAGGAGGATTTTCACAAACCTTTCCTTTTTCAGTTTTTGGTCAAAATAAGTTTGAGGATTTCATTTCACTCCATACTGGATCGATGACAGTTGTAAAGCCTTGTGAAAACGTTAATTGGACGAAAATGTAAATAAAATAAGGTTCGAAACTTGGCAAAACTGCAAGTTGCCAATAACTAGACGGTTCCATCATTAATTAAGGATTCGAGTCGTTGAGAATGAAGTTGCAGCAATAATTTCCAAATGGAAAAAAATGATATATTTCTTTAGCACTAGCTTCGGTTAACTATTACACCATTAATCCAAAAGGTGGAACTGAGTCACAAAGAAAACCAACCATTAGATTTTTTTCAGTTCTTAAGAATAATTAATAGTTACTAGGAAATTTTCTATCAAGACTCCAAAATTGTCTAAACCATTTTATATCTTTGATATGGACAAAGACAAGCCATGCAATAAATTGATTATTTCAGACTCACCCAGGAAGATACCAAGAAAAATAACTGCCCAAGAGGGATGAAACATATCATTGAAGTTATCAACGCAAGTGCATGTTTCTTTACCGTTAGGAGCCCACGGCAAGTGAATCAAGGTCGTCGAAGTACTCTGCTCATAACATGATGTGATATGGTGTTTATTTGCCTGAATCAGCTGTTAAATTACTTATAAGGCATATTATTTTCCATATCTCCAAGGAGATAATTACCGTTACAAAATTACCATGTCATCACTGTTTGAATAGAAGACAGCTTGTAAAAATAATAGAGCATTGTAGAAAATTAAAGCATGTTAAAACGGAAAATAAAATATATCGAAGATCTAAGCCAAACGGGCGTTTCCGTCTTCGCTATATTCGTAGATTTTAATTTTAAATTTGTTAGTGTGATAGCCACCGACCCAAATATATATCTAAAAAAAGAATATTGTTTTATCGAAAGTGGCTTCGTAACTCGATTTTCTCGATGTTTCTTAATTTTGCTTTTCATGAAGTGGAAAGAAATTTTCATAGTAAGAACTTAACATCCCTGATCCATCACGTGAGGACGTTTAAGTCAACTCGTTAGCTGGATATTAGTATAAATACACAGGTGATTATACAAAACCGCGCGCTCTCATTGGCTCGCTATCTCGGATTATCAGCCGATAATCACCTCGACGGACAAAATGGCTGCCAGTAGTTGTTCTGCCACTGTAAAGTGAAGATGATTTCGCGTTGAAATGTTTTTTTTTTTTTTCTTTTTTGAAATAATCACCTGTGTATTTATACTAAAACAATTATTCGCCTCAGGCTCAGTGATTATCGGTGAATATTCACCTCGACTTCGTCTCGGTGAATATTCACCGATAATCACTTCGCCTTCGGCGAATAATTGTTAAATATTTAATTGCATGTAAATTTTGTTCTTCCCCTCTGGGGGATTCATCTTTCAGATAAAACGGAAAGAGGAGACTTGCCCTGGCACTGGTGCAAAACTTTGAGATCCAATTGCCGTTGTTGACTATCGCTAATGCAACAAACCAGGCCTCTTTTGAGTGACGTCATGGCCCCCATATTTGTTTCTTTATCCAGACCCAGTCCTTCTCTTAAAACACATGCCGCATAGTAAATCTGTGGTACATAAATTGCCTTTTTTTGGTAATAGTCGTAATAACTGTTGCGAGCCGCCAAGCTAGCAGCGATACTAATCTTGGCAAGGGCTTTCTTACGCATAGGCTACGCGGTTGTGGTTCTGGATACCGGGTAGCTTGTCGTGCTTATGTTTGGCATAAGACTCGGACGATTTCCGGAAAGTTTTCGGATCACTATTTTCGTATTATCGTCGGGATATTTTAAAAAAGGTAGGTCTTCCCAAGTGTTATTGAAATCCAAAAAGAAAATTGGGGGTAACCAGGCATTTTTCAAAGATAATTCATGAACAATATTTGTATAAAGCTCTAAAATACAAAGGAATGTATGGCGTTGTTTCTCATATTGAAGCTCAATTATCTCTAAAGAATGCATGGCTACCCCCAAAAATTTTCTTTTTGGATAACAAGAGTACTAACTAACATCTACTTTCTCTGCATAGTTTTAAACCGCGCAAAACTATCCCTGTATTAGTAGGCATCACCAATAGGAAATCCGAGTATCCGGAGATGCGCAAAACGTATGCGCAATAACAATAGTAGGCACCGTCCTTAAAACTAACAGATTGTAAAATTACCGATGAATGCCGATCTCACGTCTCATGCTCGAGCTTGGTTCACCGTGGTTCCGTTTCTTATCGACGTTGTTTTCTCTTTCTTTTTGTAGGAACCGTTCTGAAACTATCATGTTCTATACACCTCAACTGGCAAGGGTAAACTTTCTAGACGGCTCTTAGCGTCAGATATCTGGTAGGAAACTGAAAAC
>NC_090896.1:44403504-44408504 GCF_036669925.1 Montipora capricornis
CAACACTCTACAGGCCAATGAGTTTCGTTTCTCTGTTTGCAAACGTATCACCAGATTTGCGGCTCTTGCTCCTTGACGCCGGCGCCCGTGTTCGCGGTTCTCCTTTCGTCGGAGAGTCTTCTTAGCGTCACGTGTACAGTACTACCCGAATTCTGATTCAAGATATCAACTTATGCGTGTTATTGTCAGTGGAGACATCGAATCAAATCCTGGCCCTACAAACTACTCTGTTTGCAACAAAGTACTGAATTGCCAGAAACCATCGAGCATTAAGTTGCGACCAATGCACGCTGTGGTGCCATATGAAATGCGGTGAAGTGAAACTCAAGGATGACAAACGTCTCCAGCAAATGGATCAGTTCAACTGGATTTGCCCAGCATGTTTTTTAACCGCCTTACCTTTTGCTGATGCCTCAATTTTGTCGGACGAAGGCGAATGTTGTGCACAGACGCTGAACACGTCGAACTTGTCAAACACCAGTGTGAATTCCCTCCCAGAATTCATTAAATCAAGAAACAATGATGACCGGCAGATCCTTATAATGCATTTGAACATCAATGGAATCCAAAATAAATTTGAGGAGGGGAAACAGCTTATGAAAGACATTAAGGTGTTCATTCTTACAGAAACAAAAGTTGATGCAACTTACCCTACTGCACAGTTCAAAATCAGTGGTTATGACATCTACCGCCATGACCGTACCAAGGGTGGTGGTGCTATTCTGGCATTTGTATCCTCGAGAACACCATCCAAGAAATTAGCACGTCACTGTAAATTTTCAACTGTTGAACCGTAAATTGTCGAAGCCAAATTTGGAAAACATGATGTAGTGGTGGTGGGAATCAAAAGACCCCAAAAATCTATCGTTGAGCTCTACTACGTCAGGTTAGAAGAAGAATTGAATGACATCTGCAACTTTGCTTCACTTCAAAACCAATTCATTATATTTCTTGGGGATCTTAATCTAGATCGATTGAGACCTGAACGAAGACAGGGCAAGATACTGTTGGTTTTGGAAGATAGACATGGCTATTCCTGTCTAATTGATAAACCCACTAGAATAACAGAACACAGCCAAACCCTTCTAGATACCATTCTGACTAACAAGCCATATCTGTTTCAAGGATGTGATGTCTTTAATACAGAGCTGAGCGACCATGCACTTGTATGTAACCGTATTTTTTTCTCTTTTGTTTGTATTCTGATGTATTGTAAGTATTATTTGTACGTATTGTAAAGGTAATATAGTTCTTGTTTATAATGATAATAAAAATATAGTAAAAAAACAAAAAAACGGAATATCGAAAATCAAGGCTACATATCATCCAACTAAAATTATCACTTTTCGGAATCTTAAGACCATCAACTGAAATATGATCTGCATATGGCACCGTGGAATATCGAATGTTGGAGATATCTTCGATTCGATCGCTTCTAGATCTGGGACAAGTTACTGAATTATGTCTTGGATGAACATGCGCCGTTTATAAAGCTAAGGGTACGAGCACAACACGTCCCTTACATGACAAGCGAATGGAAGAGAGCTATTAGAAACAAAAGGAAGTTTTCAAAACAATTCAGTAAAAACAAAACACAGTTAAACCTGGAACTCAAAAACAAATGGCGTAACGAGGTTACCAAATTAACAAGCAAGTCAATCAAGTCCTACTGGCAAAAGGTATGAAATAATCTGAACTCTAACCCTAAGAAATTCTACAATACCAACACTTTGCTGACTATTTCTCTCCAATGGCAAACAACATTGGCGGGACAGACATCCTAAACTTAAAGGAAGAACATTTTAGCGCACATATTTGTGCACAAAACATAAAGGAAACGCTGAGTGGATCTGACAGGACCACCTTTCACTTTCTGCAACGTACAGCCAGCAGAGTTAATCAAAGAAATGGAAAGTCTGAATGTCAATAAGGCTTCGGGTCATGATGGCTTGCCTCTCAGGCTTCTTAGAATGATCTCAAAGGAAATTGCTGTGATATTCTGATACACGACAATGAGAACCTCCGATGTTCTACGATTCAACTTTATTGTAGCTCACACTCCATCAACATGGCTGCCACGAGCCGAACACAACAATCTCACCAAGCATCTCGGGATGCTTACAAAACACTTCCTTTTCCGCTAACATCCGGGACGTCCGCTTTCCGGTACAATACACTACATCCCTCCATGTAATTTTTTTTAGAGAAAACATAAACATAACTAACACAACGTCTACAATGTCTTACAGGCCCGGGCCTGCTGTCCATAAACAAAGTCCAATCAGGTTGCTAATGTGATATCAATGAGCCTACAAGTAACATTCCGTTAGCCCTTAGAAAGTTCGTAGTCGTCAAATCGTTTAGGCTGTCTGACATTTCGAGTTGGCCTTAGACTAGCCATGCGCCTAAGTGGACTTGAGATAGGAGCCTGCTGAACAGGCATCGATGATTGCCATCTTACATGGGAGAAACACATTGATAATATATGTTCTATTGTAAACACTAGATTGTCTCTCTTAAGAAGGATCAAACCGTTTCTCAATCATCACTGTGCTTTACGTTTCTTCAACTCTTGTATTCATAACCTCTTTATCTATTGTTCGAGTGCATGGGGTAATTGTTCGAGTTACTTATTGTCTCGTCCGCATCAAGTAAACAAGGAAGTTGCTAATGAAAGAAAGTCCTTCAAGACACCAGCCGTGGTGTTAGGTGACCTGACAGAAAGTCAACGCCAGTTGGCCATGACCATGCTAGAGGAGGAGGCGGCGTCATTCTCCCAAGATGATGATGATATGGGACGGATAGAGGGACTTCAATTAAATTTGGAGTTGTCAGACACCACTCCAGTCCAGAAGAGCTATTCCTCAATTCCCCGTCCCCTGTATGCTGAAGTTAAACACTACATTGAAGATCTGCTCAACCGGGGATGGATAACTAAGTCTCAGTCAAATTATTCATCTCCCGTGGTGTGTGTAAGGAAGAAAGATGGAGGGTTACGCCTGTGCGTGGATTACAGGGAGCTGAACCGTAAGACAGTACCAGATAGGCACCCAATACCAAGAATCCAAGAGACACTGGATAATCTTGGAGGGAACTCCTGGTTTTCAGTGTTAGACCAGGGAAAGGCGTATCATCAGGGTTTTGTTGGGGAAAAGAGCAGACACCTGACTGCCTTCATCACACCTTGGGGTCTGTATGAATGGACTCGGACCCCATTTGGGCTGAGTAATGCACCAGCAAGCTTTCAGCGGTTCATGGAAGATTGTTTGGAAGGTATCCGCGACGAGATTTGCATTCCTTACTTAGACGATGTCATAGTTTATAGTGGAACGTTTGAAGAACATGTGGAAATTTGCGAATAGTGTTGAGACGCCTGCGCAAACATGGTGTGAAATTGAAGCCAAGCAAGTGTAGTCTGTTCCAGAGAGAGGTCCGCTATTTAGGCCGAATTGTAAACCAGTCTGGACACAGTATTGATCGCGAGACTACTAAAGCGGTCACGAGTCTTACAGAATGTATGCCAGAGACTGTGGGTGAAGTCCGTAAACTAACAGGACTATTAAGCTATTACAGGAGGTACATTAGTGATTTCGCCAAGATTGCAAAGCCCCTTTACGATTTTCTTAAAGAACCTGAAAAGCGAGGACAGTCGCCGGGGGGAACTCAGAGGAGAAATACAAGACCAGTCAGAAATAAGGGACAAGTATCATCCCGGGAGCCAGTCAACTTGACCAGTGAACACCAAGCCGCAATCGATAAGCTTATCAGTGCTATTAGTAACCCACCTGTGATGGCTTACCCTCAATACACCCAGCCATTTATACTTCACACGGATGCGTCAGAACAGGGCCTTGGGGCAGCACTTTACCAGAAGCAGGCCGGTCAACTAAGGGTAATTTCTTACGGATCTCGTGCGCTAACTGCAGCGAAACGGAACTATCACCTTCACTCCAGTAAGCTGGAATTTCTGGCACTTAAGTGGGCCATAACTGAACAGTTTCGGGACTACCTGGGTTATGCCCCGCACTTCACGGTCTACACAGATAACAACGCGTTGACCTATGTCTTAACTACGGCGAGACTAAATGCAACTGGACACCGTTGGGTAGCAGAGCTCGCTGACTTCCACTTCACGATTAAGTACCGACCAGGGACGGCCAACCGGGATGCTGATGCTCTCTCTAGGATGCATATGGAACAGTTCATGGACATGTGTACTGAAGAAGTAGAACCGCATTGGATTAAAGCCACAGTGGAGGCACTGAATGCCCAGCAGAAAGGAGATCCAGTTTGCTTCCTATCGCTATCCTGTCAGCCAAGTGAAATGGGACACATTATGAATGTGGATTATGAACCGAGGGTGCAACCTCTCACACCTAAGGAACTGTACGAGGCTCAGAGGAAAGACAAGGTGATGAGTGCAGTGATTCGGTATAAGGAAACCGGCAAACCACTCGCAGCACAAGACAGGCGCCAGGCGTCACCTGCTGTACAGTCCCTTCTACGTGAATGGAGTAAACTCGTAGTTGGAGAAGATGGAATCCTCCGGCGCAGAAGTGGCCCTAATCTTCAGATTGTCCTTCCGCAGAAGTTTCATCGAATGGTCTACAAAGAGCTACATGAAGAAATGGGACACTTGGGGACAGAAAGGGTCCTTCACCTTGCCAGGGAACGGTTTTATTGGCCCCGGATGAAAAGAGACATTGAACATTACGTGACGCATGTTTGTAGTTGCATCAAACAAAAGAGACCAAACATCTTGCCAAAAGCACCAATGGAGACCATACAGAGTAGCACACCCTTCGAACTGGTGTCATTGGACTTTGTACACCTTGAAAAAAGCAAAGGGGGATACGAGTATATCCTGGTTATAGTTGATCATTTTACAAGATTTGCCCAAGCGTATGCGACCACCAACAAGTCTGCACGAACAGCAGCGGACAAATTGTATAATGACTTTATATTACGTTTCGGGTTTCCGGCAAGAATCTTGCATGATC
>NC_090896.1:44413504-44416004 GCF_036669925.1 Montipora capricornis
GGTCAGACGGGAGCAGGCTGTGGGAACTGAAGATGTTAAATTCACGGTAATGTACATGTTCAAGTACAAGGAAGGAGTATTGTTTTGTCGCTCAGTCGTTTGAGCAACGGTGATCTAACCCGAAGGTCGTGGGTTCAATTCCCACCCTGTTCAGAGTTTTTCTCTGTCCTTGTGTAGGCCCATTTCCATCAGTAGGGCTAACGCTCACATGGTTCATATGGGGTAGAAACGTAGCACTTCACATTACACTCTAATCAGTTAAGTCTAATCTTGATCTAGATTTTCATAGGGTATCAAGATACATGCACCTGACCAAAATGGGGCACTCCGATTGGCTTATAACCATATGAATAATTAATGAGTTTGAGAAGGAATGCTAGCCGTACGTCACTGTGTTAAAACGTGGAATTAAAAAGTCAGCATTTTTCAAACTATAGTCTCCATCATATTGCTTAAATAGATTAGCTATACAAATCGGACAGGTGCCGTGCTTAACTTGAACATAAGTATAGCTCTGTCCTGAAGTTTACGATACATGAAATTTAGGATCTATGTATCTTTTCTTGAGATTGTGATTTATTTCTGAGAGTTAGATTCAGTTGCATGCTTTTTTCATCTATTTTTTCTTCAGTGCCACCGAACAGGTAATGATATGAGCAAATATCCAATGTCTGCTGCTGTCCGATGGTGGACGAACAAAAGGAGCTAACGAGAGAACTTTTCTTTTTGTCTACCAAGATCGTGGCGATGACGTAACGTCACAATTGTATAAGTCTACTTTGAAATAAAGAGTTTTACCAGAAAGTCACACCTTACATTACAAGTGCATTTTTTTAATGCCGAAGCTAGTGTGTCTTGTCATAAGTGTCCTTTCCTTTGTAGCCACCAACGTACCCTTCAGCGGCATTAGAATCAAAGTCTTTTCGACCTTCCAAGCCTTTGCCTTTGCCACTATCATCAAACCGTTCCTTATGAGATCCAGTGTACTTTGAAGTGTCAATCAGTAGATCAACAGCACCTGACTTGCTTTGTTTCTGTCAAAAAAAAAATTCAAGAAAATTCTAGCTCAGTTATTTGATGCCCGTCCTGGTATTGAAAAATAAATTGCTCCAGGCTGCACCATTCTATCCACCCTACTCTGAGAATCCTATTCTATATTTTTCACGAGTTGATAACAAAACACTTGAAGTTGAACTTGTTGTCTTAGGACCTGTTCTCGAGTTGCATAGTAACTGACTTAATTGTTTGTTTACGAAACCGAGAACGTTGTCGACCCGTGCACTATCTTAGTTAATTCTTAGTTAATTCTTAGTTACTATATCAAAGTTTAAGTTAGTTAACTATTAAACACACGCTTGTGTGTTGTGCACGCCTTCCTTTCATTAGTACAGTTCAACAAACATGTTAATAAAACAGGCTGTCAAAATAAGAATTATTCTATATGTCCCTCCCTGCATGTGGATATAAAGTCGTTGATGAGTGATATTAAGTGTCATCCAAACACGGGGAGGGGGAAAGTTATTTATACACAACACCGTCTGGTTCTCACATAAAGGAAAATTTCAATTATACGTAATTAATGAAAGCTTTCTTGAAACTGAAAAAAATACCCTTAAGGTTTCGTGTTAGTGTTGTTTGTGGGGTTTCGTTTGTGGTGGAATAACAAGACAAACTCACAGTGGCTCCAAACTGGACCCTTTCCAGCACAGATTTTGTCGATCAACTTTTGCACGTCGTCTTTACTTCTTGAAACTTTCAAAGCCTACCTTCCCTTTTTGTCTTGCTGCAAAGAGGAGGAAACAACCGTGGAACGATTAACTCAGATTTAACACGACTGATAACATGAGATACTGCAACACAACCCGATGAAATTAAAACCTTCATTTAGGCTTACCTCTTAAAGTTTACTTCAGGTCTATCGAATATTATATCCGTGTCAGTTGACGTAAATTTTTTGTCGTTCAGTCTCAGATCGCGAAATAATTTCCCAAATTTTGCATTATCCATCATAGGTTGAGCGTCCGTGCCACCAGCTCCAAACGCACAGAACGATTTAAACACGACAAGAAGCTGTTCATCAGACATTCTAACGGGCAATTTTTTGCTGAGATATGACCTAAAGGATTCTTGAAATACACTGTAGGATTTTAAACAAGCAGAGACGGCAGCTGGCTCGAACTTGGAAGGTTCGTGTCCTTTCAAAAGAAGAAAAAAAAGGAGAAGCGCAGGAATCCAATAGGTACAGGAGGCTAGGGGAATTTTGTTTGTAATTGAAAATCTAAACATCTACGAGATGCAAAAACAAACTTGCGAACACGTGAACCAGAATAATCGCAAATCATAATGCTGACAAATACAAAATCGAAAAAATGGTTAATAAATATGACGTTTTTTTACTATCCGAATGATTTTGGGTTAGATTAATTAACAATTATTCGCCGAAGGCGAAGGAATATTCACCGAGACGAAGTCGAGGTGAATATTCACCGATAATCACTGA
>NC_090896.1:44423504-44433504 GCF_036669925.1 Montipora capricornis
ATTAATTTCTCAGTGGTGAAAGCAACTACATTGGTGCTTGTTAAAAGCAATCCTTCAAGTAGTGTGACAGGGTTTCAGCCCACAACGACCTGGGTTTAAGGTCTGTTTATCGACGATGTGGCTTCTCACGAAGACTGCTGGAACTACCTCTCGCCCCCCAGTGCCTCGAGGACTGTTTGAGGAATGCAAGCTCACGTTCCTTAGCGACATAAACAAGGCAATCAATGACAATGGCTCCGGAAAATTCTTCTTCTGTACCAATAAAAGGCCTTACTGACAAGAGAAGTATTACACTTACTTTCGTTATATCTCTCTCCGGTAACTTTTTGCCAATGCAAATAATATACCAAGGGAAAACGATAGCAAGCCAGCCAAGGAATTTCCAGTTTCTGAAGGGATTTTTGGTCTCGCAGGATCCAAAACACTTTTCAAATGAGACGGAAACGTTAAGCCTGATAGATAAAGTAATCAAAGCTTATGTAGATATCTCAAACGGAAGGAGCTGAAACTACAGCCAACTCAAAAAGCGCTACTCATCTGGGATGTGTTCAAAGGCCAGAAAACCGACAAGATTTTATCAAAGTTATCATCACTGAATATCGAGGTTGTTTCAGTCCCTGCCAACATGACGCATTTTTTTCAGTCTCTTGATCTTACTGTAAATGGAGAGGCAAAACGCTTCATGAAAGACCAGTTCACTATGTGGTATTCAGCAGAAATACAAAAGCAAATGGAAGCAATAGGGAATGATGACGACATCGAAGTTGATCTGAGATTATCTGTTTTGAAGCCTTTGCATGCCACTTGGCTTGTCAGCCTGTATAACCATTTGGCAAGCAGCGACGGGAAACGCCATCTCATGAAAGGATGGGAAAAAGCAGGTGTAGCTGGGGTGGCTAGGGGTGAAACATCCCTTACGTCTGAGGACCCATTTAAAGAAATAGACAGTGCACCACAGTAATAATGTAGACATTGCACAAGGCTGTATCGGAAGACATGCTTAAATTGTATTTCATTATTATTCATCTATAGTTTTGCTCTGTTTCAAGGGTGTTAAGCATTTATAATCATTGCAGAACTGTATGACATAGGTATTTAAAAGCTTTTTTTTTTGCAATTGACTTTTACAATTGACTTTTATTAAGTAGAATATTGCATTAGCATTTGATTAATATGCAGTATTTGCTATTACTTCCCAAAACCCTTACCCTATTTATGACCAAAATCTGCGATTTTCCCTACCCTATTTATGACCTGACCAAACATTTGATACCCAATTTATGACCTGACCCTTAAATCAATACCCTGGTGCAGACCTGCCTTATAATTATTCCCTAGTTCAGACCAATGTTAAAGGCAATGTTTATCTGCTTTTATTAGGTAGGTTACATGATAAAGAAGTAGCTTCTAAATAAAAAACGAATTCAAGACTAGAGTGCAAAAATGGATACCCTATTTATGACCAAGATGGCGGAAAATTGGCCAAAATCGATACCCTATTTATGACCAAAACGGCAGAAAAACCCTACCCTTTGGGGCCGCACATACCTATATAGCCCATATAAGGGAGTACCCCCCACCCCCGGGTAATTACAGTGCGTAATTGAACAGAATGGCGAACACGTGGTGGTATGAGCAGACGAAACTTCTAATCGCTTTATGGAGCGAAGATTTGGATTTGTCATCTTCTGTTATCAGAAGCTATCCTTGGTTCTCTCCTCGCCTCAAGCATGGTGATGATGATCGTGGCAGCCACGCGATACGGCGCCATTTTGTCTCACACTGCGATGTTACCCTGTCTATTGTATTTGAATGTGAACAGAACCATAATTGAATAAAATTGAATAGAGTATGATAGCCTGAATTCTACTTATGTTGTTCATAATTAACGTTGAGTGTGAACACGGCTTTAGACTCGTTTTAACTATTCTTGGTTTGCATCCACGAGATGAGACAGCCACGTTGGTGTACAAAACAATAGAAAATGGGTCAAAACTGCTTAGAAACGCTGGTTGTTTACCATTTACAAAAATTTCCGGAAATTTCCATCGGGTGAAAAACGTGTTCCATTTAACTCAGGTCCGTTCGCCGCCCGGTGATTGCGATTTCACGCGCCTAAATTAAAAATATGGCCTTGAATAGCCTGGAACTGGTAGCACCTTTCAAAAAATGTAACTGAAACACACATTTCCATCGAAAAAAAAGTTTCCAATGGAAAAACAGGACTACCTTTTTGGACGTCCCGCTGCTCCCGGGATTTTCCAGCGGAACGAACCAAAGAGTCGAGGTCCATTTACAAACCAACCGGAATTTCCGGAATTTTTTTCTAAATGTTAAACAACCGCTATTTCTTGTTGAACTAAAGCTCCTGTTCTGCCTGTTTTCATTCTTTTTACAGCAGTAACCAGTTAAAGAAATATTGTTGGCTTCTCAAACTTCGTTTTACACTAGAACTAAAACGTTGCCTACGTTTTTGTCGCGTTTGAATGAAATAACCTCCACTTATTTCATTCAAACGCGACAAAAACGTAGGCAACTTTTTAGTTAGAAGCGCGCTCAAAACTAACGAGCAACGCGGCACTTTCAAATGCGCGCGCTCACGATGCAAAACTTGTCTTTTCATTGTTAACACTAGCAAGATATCGGGACCTAAGCGATCTGTTAAGATCACCGGTCGTTTCACATGTACCTCCGCAAATGTCATTTATTGCATAACCTGTACGTTATGCAATAAATTATACATTGGTGAGACAGGTAGACGACTAGGTGACCGATTCCGCGAACACCTTCGCGATGTTGAGAAGAATGACAAGGATGCATCTAAGCCAGTCGCTCGCCATTTTAATCTGCCTAACCACTCCAAAAAACACATGGCTATCTGCGGCCTTTCCCTACATCTAGACATCTAGGTACGACGGAAAGCCGCAAGAATCTGGAACAAAAATTCATCTTTCAAATCGGCACCCTTAATCCTCACGGTATTAACGAACGCTTTTCATTTAACTAATATATTCCTATTTTTGACGTTGCCATGTTACCACCAATAGCGTAGCTCCTACTCTACTATAAAAACTACACGTAACCCATAATCCCTCGATTCGCTCTGACGAAGGGCTAACGCTCGAAACGTCAGCTTTTAGAATCTCTGTACGGTGGCCAATTTACATTATCAACTCCGTTGATAAAACCAAATTTTTGTATACTACTTCTCCACCGACGCAGCACCACGGTTTCTTTAGAAACTACCCCTTCATTCAAATTTCCAATTGTTTGTTTTATCTGAAGACCGTGCAGAGTTGAGTACAAATAAATAAAATTATAAATAGCCAGAAAATTGACCATTTTTAAGTTGCAGCTAAGTTACCAGGGATAAACATGGAAGCGAGGCTGCCGGTGACCCGGCTTTGATACAAACCTTTATGCTTTTCTAATGTTATTGTGAACTAATCCGAATTGCAACAACTCAATTTGCATGATAAAAGCAGTCACGTTTGTATCAATACAAGGTCACTGGAAGCCTCGCAGTCATTCATGGGCTTGGTCACTGAGCAAACAACTGTAAAATGGCCTATTGTAAAAACAGATCCACTCAATGTGTTCGATTCCTTCTCTGATATACAACCCGAAAAAGTTACCAGAGAATTTCTCGTCTGGCTTCAGTGTTGTACATAACAACAAAGTTTGTAAAATATTTAAAAGAATTCGATAAAGAGGTAAATGCGACTAACATTTCTTGTGTGTGTTGTGATGTATGCGTTGTGCGTTGTATAAGTTTCCAGATATTTATTTTTCACCGCCTGTTTTGTTTATCCAATCGACTTTCCACTCTTGAGCTCCATAAGAGTATATTTTGTTTAAAGAGCCACTAAAACGCCATTCGCGTTACAATGACTTCGGCGCCATGACAGGTTAATTAAATACTCTACTGCGTCCAATGGGAAAAATCTACCTATTTCTACCATCCCCTGAAACCTATCAAAAATACACGCAGAAGACTCTACGCACAAAGACAATACTTAGCAGTGGAGTGACAGGTTTCCATTTCCCGACACGGGAAAAAAACGGAGAAATTCAACTCATATTCTAACTGGATTGCCCATGGCAACTCAGAAACAACTTGTCACGCCATGGAGAAACCTATTGCAAATATAAACAAGACGCCTGGAGGAGTTAACGTGGGATGCGTTGGTCCTCACTCTGGTAATATGTACATGGAAAATAACAAATTTGATGTTGACTGAGTACTAAACCTGCTTTTGGCTCGTCACGCAATCTTTCCTCGTGACGAATCATTTTTCCTCGTGACGAGCCAAAGACGCTAACTCAGTACAGCATTGGCAACTCTATTCGTGACTGGACTCTTCATAGATGCGTTCCAGCACTCGATATTTTTCCGTTCTAGATGATTTTGGGAAGATGCAGTAAGTAGGATCAGCGGCATTAGCTGCTTCGTGGAATCGTCCATGTACAATCGTTGATCATTAGAAATATTTTTTTTCAACAGATTTTGCGTGTCAAATGCAATTTATCAATGGACCGTTTAAACCGTTTTTGAGGCTATATTGGTTGAAAGGCAAAGGCGGCTTAAATTACATTCACAAAGCATTAGAAGCAAGGTGTGTCGGAGAATCCATTCTCAGGTTGAATCCGTTTTTACCAAGGTTAAGTTGGTAATTCTCATTTTCCTAGGTTAAATATGCACTCCCTCATCCCCAAAAGGATTGAAAAACACTTATAGCTTTCCTCAAGCTCTCGGCATCTCAACACACTTTCTTACAGTCAAACCAAGTGAAGCGTACCCCTTAAGATTGCATTAATGAAGTGATTATTTAAAACTTGAACCCGCTAGTCGTTTCAAGAATGCAATAATGAATTGATTATTCGAATATTGAACTCGCTCGCTCGATCCAAGAATACGGCTAAATTCGCTAACGGCTTCCGTTTTCGAAAAATCAATTCACTGTTGCGACTAGTAGGTTTCAAACCTACTAGTCTTTTCTAGAATGCAATACTGAATCGATTTTTCGGAAACGGAACCCGTTAGCCGTATTCTTGGATCGAACGAGCGAGTTCAATATTCGAATAATCAATTCATTATTGCATTCTTGAAACGACAAGCGGGTTCAAGTTTCAAATAATCAGTTCGTTAATGCAATCTTGAGGGGTACGCTTCACTTGGTTTGACTGTAATGTTTCGTATCATCTTACCGGTTTCTGTATTCACTGATACACTTACATGTATCCCTCGAGTCTCAACATTTATTTATAACTAAGTAAGGGAACAGAGAACTGTACTATGCACTTACCTGGACTCGAGGACTCAGATCCTCGCCATTACACTACAACGACGAACATGTTCAATCCAAAACAGTTCTTTTCATTATTTACTTCTGTATAATGCGTCACTTGATATCTATTTATAATAACCAATTCAAAACTAATCCTAATCTGACTCCAGTTTTTCTCTAGGCTTAATTTGGGTCTCGAAAAGGTTTCTTCAATTCATCTGAGTGCATATTCAACTTAGTTAAAATGAGCATCACCAATTTAACCTAGGTAAAAAGAGATTCAACCTGAGAACGGATTTTACCGGCAACAGACACAACATATTCAAAACCCAGTGTGGCCATGACGTCATATATGCGCACAACCACTTCAGCTGATTCATTGGCAGTTTCGGCCTTGTTTGGCCTCAGTTTTTTCTATGTTTGAGGCGAATGGCCGGGTAGGCCCCCTGTGGGGAGTGCAGTGCCTGCCAGACATACCGAACGGTTCACCTCAAACGGGGGTGCACCAGAACGCCAAACTCGCCGAGGAATCGAACCCCACCTCTACAAGCATGTAACACTGCACGAATAAAAGTACAAGACCAAAAACCGGAACTACTGAAAGGTAAACAAAAAGAAAAAAAAAACAAACGCTACAACATAAAACGGAAGAAAGTGAAGGGCAACAGGACAAAAAAAGAAAAAAAAAACTTGCAAACAGATTCACCAGCGTATGGCAGACCCAATGGGGACACCAGTCAGCCGACCCATTCAACGTTAAGAGTTGGTACGCTTCAGACGTGAATCAGGCCACACATGCACAGTAAGCAAAATTGAAAGCAAATAAAGAGTAGAAGAAGGCGGTTTAAACTCAGGCACCCCTTTAAGTGGCAGCTCCACCCAACAAATGTGCCGGGTTAGCTGGTTGGAACCAGCACGGCGATGAAGGGTCAGGATTCCGTTAAATATGAGTGCTCCGATTGAAAAAAGGCATTACGATTCCTATGGCGTATACGATCTGGTGTTGTACATTGCAGACAATTTTTTTATGCAAGAGCCAACTGAACAAAGTGGAAGCGCAGGATCTTGGGAGATCTAACCAGCAAATAATTTGTAGATTTAAAACAAAACAATACTGCAAGGCTGGTTGTATGGCTGTGGGGATATATATTTTTTTGATTTACCTGTACATCGTACACTGTACATCCAACCAGATACTAATTGTTTCTTCTGCTTTAGCGATTTTTCTTGCGCATTTTTGATCCTCTTCTCGTCCTCTGAGTCGCTCGCGAGCTCCTCGGTTTGGTATTCTTTAACAGCCAGCCAACCGGCCTCGCTCTTATCAGCAAGCTTGATAATCTTTTGACGATGGCGTAGACTTTTCTTTAATTCTTCCACCTTCTCGCCGGCTTTCTCGACGTCCCGCGCGGCCAGGAAATCGGCGGTATCGTCCAGAGTCCCTTGTAGTTCGGAATTAAAAAGGAACTGGTCTTTGTTGCCTTGGAATTTCAACTTTCCCGCTTCAGCCGCTCTTTCTAACTTCTGAGTTCCGCTGGTTGCTTGGGAGACTAAACCTGATGCAAGGCTTTCCACCTTTTGATCTAGGTAGGATTTAAACCGCTCGAAAACTTCCTCCGTCTCCAAAGTCTTCTGGCTTCGTGGAGATTTTGGGCTCGCGGGCATATCGTTGCAATAAAACAAACCGAGAATGTGAACTGAAGCACCGCCGAGTAGTGTCACACTTGATGAATATATCAAGCAATACACTCCTTAATATACTCAACTGGAGTCTCAGGCTAACACAAAATGTGTTAGCATGAAGACATGCATGCTCTCGCTAACTTCCGAAGGAAAATACATTAAAAGCTGCCAAAACAACACCTTCATCAAGGTTAGCGGAAACCTGCACAGCCACTGAGGGATTTCGTGAAGAGGCACAGCAATGGCACCAAAGGAACACCAGACGAACGCCTGACGTGCGTTCAAAGCCAAAGAGAAGAATAAACGGGATAAAACAAGCCCATTTATACCAAAATGGTAATGAATTACGCAAAATTCTCTAAGGAATAAGGGGCGTTTTTCCATGGACCATTTTACGGATACGGCGGCCATTTTGAAATGTCCGATGATCCGAACAAGTAAACTCGATGGTAAAGACTTGTTTCCATTTCTCAAAGTGCCCTTGCACGTGAGGGGCCTGGGGTGGCGGTAGTGGGTGAAGGGTACAATAGCTGAAACAACGGAAACCTTTACAAAAATGCTAACCTTAGGCCTAAACAATATGCTTTAGATAATGTTTAGGCCTAAGGTTAGCATTTTTGTATGGGTTTGGGTTGTTTCAGTTTTGTTTTTCCAGATCCCTCACGTCCAAGAGCACTTTGAGATATGGAAACAAGTCTTACCAAAATCGATGTGGTGTTGCAAAGCTCTCGTAAAATTTCGTTTGTCACGTTTTTGCGTGACCTGTCGGGGAAGGACTGGAACCCAAGACAGGATCGATCGTTGGAGGAATGAAAAATTTGATAACAGTAAACAAAAATTTTCTCGAGCATGCAACGAGGTTTCAAGCAGGCGTCAACTTTATTTGGTCAGTGTTTTGTAACATATCTCTCTATTGCCGTCATGCTCATCTTCGGGAGTGTGGTTTATCGCTGGCTGTTTCCTCTTAGGTCCGACTATTCAAGTGGACGAGGAAGAAAATATAATCCTGCTCCATTTTCATGAAAGTAAAGGAAAATAACTTTAAAAACATGCCTTCATTTTGACCTAAAGTTCATAGGGTAATAAAAACATTTTAAAAAACCATCACCGTTAAATTTATGCAACGGTTCGTCCTCAAGTTTTCCAAACTTTCAGCCACTACTCGATCAGCTACCGTTTTCAGAGCTTTTTCACCTTCGCGCTCTTTTCTCTTTAATGTTTCATGATGAATTGGAAATAAATGTGGCAAGCTTTTGCCGGCATGGAATTTTGTCCCCGGCGTTTGTCTCCATGTTATCTCAACTAATGCTTGAAGTAATGCGTGACATATTACAGTCTCATTACTTGCGCAGTAACGTTGGGGCACAAACAATTAGCGCGAACGTCCTTAAGTAAACATCTTTCCAAACGAAAACTGCACAAACTATTCCTGAAGGTTCTGGAGACTGAGGAGGTTTATTTTGATATGAGCGCAGTTAATCTTCTTTCCTTTCTTCATTTTTAGATTCAGATTAAATAGATTTACTTCATTTTTGCAATAATTTACCTTATTCTGTAATAGTTTCTTAGTTTGAAATATGTCTTATTATAATTAAATATTGATTGTTGTCTTAAGTCTAGTCAACGATTTTATTAGGGCCTGCAAGAAGAATTCCAACCATTGAATCATCCATCTCGAGAATAATGTTGGTAAGGTTAACAGAGTTAATATACTCTTACCAAGAAAGAGAAATTTGGTTCAGGTCATGGTAACCAAGCTGTTTATTTGTGACGTGGAGGTGATTGACCCACCTTTGCTATACAACTCCTTTAATAGGCATTTTACCGAAAGACAATACTTGGGAGATAAATCTTCCCCGGGCCGCAAGTAAATGAATGAATGTTTATTTGCCACACAATAGTATTACAAAGACAATCAATAACAAGGATAAAGTCATTAATAAAAAAAAGGGATGGATATTACATTAATTGTGGCGAGGAGACCCCAAGAAACCACCGTGCTTATAAGAGGGGCCCCCTCAAATGAAACGACTGGAAGTGTCCGATCACTCAAAGAATCGATGCCACATAATAAACAACTTACTAACCTCACTTGCTAGGGACCGTACTTGGGAATATTGGCCCTCGGTCGTTTCCGTACGGACCTCGCTGCCCTAGGCCCGCAATGCCACGACCTCGGTCCAATATTCGCCAGTATGACCCTCGCGCTCTGTTGTACTTTACCTTATCGGCTCTGTAATATGACAGACAAGTGGAATGTCAACATCGCTTATTGTTTGACAAAGGCAATTTTTTCAATCTTTTTGCGTGGGTAGTCTTAATCCTTTTGTAATTACCTATTCCGATAGAACCCAGGTTACGATTTTAAACATCCTCAAACTAGCTGAATACGTTGCGGGGTGCTTTAAGGCTCAATCCTAATATTTCTTATTATACATGTACATTGATTAAAATTCTAACAAGGGGGTTTAAAACAGATCCAAAAACGTTAAAACTAGATTTTCGACCTTCTTCAAAGGAATGTACTCTGCAAGTTACTGAATGCAAATATACAGCAAACGATGTCATTGTTCATTACTCCTAAGGGAGAAAAAACGTTAACCCTTGGGAAGAGTTCTTGTCCAAGAAAGAATGTAACGACTCTAGAAAAAGCCTTTTCTCCTTGGTTTTCACTTCTGTTTCCAAACTGCTCGCATAATTTGGGTGTATGTTGTGGCCAGTGGTTTGGGCATGTTGTTTTACCGCGGAGCCGACATTCCCATTCGTTCCAGGCTTGTGTTCAGCCCCCCGAGACTTCCAACTTCTTTTACTCTCTCCGATATATGTAAATGAGCACGTTCTGCAACTCACTTTGTTTACAATTCCTTTCAACTGTGCTTTTGTCGCCAAGTCCTTAGGTTTTTTGAAAACATGACCCAGTGTTTTTAATGGTTTGAAAGCTGTCTTAATGTTTTCGCGGTTTAAAATCCGTCCAATTCGCTCTGACACGCCTTTAATATATGAAATTGACGCATATGCTTTTGGGTTCTCCC
>NC_090896.1:44438504-44458504 GCF_036669925.1 Montipora capricornis
TCTTGCTAGAGATAACAAGTCGACGTCGTACGAATTGAATTAATAACCTGATTAATTCCAACCTTCTATCAGACCTGAGAATGTATGCCGATGTCACAAATCTTCTGACACAATGGCTTGTTTCTAATCGCTTAAGGACGTTCGCGCCAATTGTTTCTGCACATCCTTACTGCGCACGCAAATGCACACGTCACGTCATACACGAGCGCGCGCGCTCAGTACTAAAATAAGAAATGATAGGGCAAAAGGCCATTGCTATGGGTTTGCCTTGATTTAACGGTGTTGGACGTTCGGTGACCCCTATTTTCTTTCCAGAAACGGATTTTATTTACAATTATCTCCACGTTGTCCAAAAATGAACAAAATATCAATGTGGGAAGTTAAAAAAATTTCAAGATTTCTGCTCACGGGACATCGAATCCTGCCATCTTGCGGCTGCAAGGCGCGTGAAACTGTGGTCGCCAAACGCGTACTTGATCTTTAAGGAACCTCACCAGTTGACTAAATTCTTTTAATATAAGTCCACATAAACAATATTTGGCAGAGAAGATTTCACTTCAAAGATCTAATTGCAATATATTTGGGTTTAGAGACACTGGCCTTATTCGCTAACGAAGCCCGATTTTGTCACATTTTGGGTGTTTTTCCGGGAATGTTCTCTCCATACCGAAGTCTGTGACCCACATTTTTTATACATTTCTGACATAACTAACTCATCATCTCACAGCGGTAAAAAGTTCAGAAAAAAATCAATGTTGAAAATTTTTCGCCCGAACGTCCTTAAGCCTCAATGTTCAAGACAAAATGTCGGTTTACTTGGACATGATATGATCACTCTGCTTCTGCTTCCAAGTGAACCCCATTGTGTCTTCCAGTTAAAAGGGTGAATACATACAAACCCCAACATGTTGAGAAGGATGAAATACTTCCAAGTCTCGTGGGAGGCGACGTCATGAGTAAAGTCGCCTAGGTACTTGATGTCCTTAAGGAGATATATATGCCTCGAGAAACCAGTGACGATGTTGAATTCATTGATTCTGTCACATGTTGGTTTCCTCAGTGATGTGTGGTTGTGTATCGGGGCTGGCAATAGTCAAAACTTGACAAATGCAAAAAGAATAATAATAATAACAATACTAATAATAATAATAATAATAATAATAATAATAATAATAATAATAATAATAATAATAATAATAATAATAATAATAATAATAATAATAAAACAGAACATAAAGTAACAACAGACGAGAAAAAAAAAATGAAAGCTCTTACCCGAATATTGATCTCATACTAAATACCATCCACAGACATGATTTTCACAATGTTTTAATTTCAAGGCCAAACCCACAGGAGTTTTTGTTACAGGGGCAACATGATATGAAATGGTCTGACGGTGAACCTAGGCTAAGCATGCCACCAGTGTACTCTACTATCATGACTCAATGAAAGCAATTTTTTAGCACATGTTATCTCGGATATTCTACTCGATTTTGTTATTTTTTAAGCACAGTCTAAGCATTCTTGTGGAATCTATTTGTAGTTGTAATGGACGATTCCTTGAGAGATCTCTTGGTGATATCGATTCCGTTAGGGTAATTTCATGTTGATGATAATGATGATGAAACAGACACGCCTTTCTGCACTCTGCTGTCGGAAGCCGGCCCAATTGTCAACAGTCTCTCTCGTTTACCGTATGTCTTTACATAAAATGGGCTGTACGTGCATTCTGAACGTTTTAACTGCTTTTCTGGCATTAGTTTTATTGGAACCGTTTGGGTAATGTCTAATTAATATGATAAAAATTCAGATCAGCTATGCGTATTACTAGGCCTACGCTGCTCTGAGGAAAGCTGCTCATTATTATTTGAAAAGGAAAGAAACTTACTTCATCTTTGTCCCATGTGGATAATATATTTAACTCAACCGAAGCCATTCCTCTTTTCACCCGGAGGCTTCTTCCTCTTACTACTGAATGCTCTTTACCTGAGTGTGCAATGTTGCAGTATCTCTACGCTATAATGAACCTGATGAATAACTTAGTCTAGCTTGCTAATCTGTCTAAGTTCCTTTTTTTGTCGGCGGTTCATTTTGTCACTCGTTGATGTGATGTGAACATGCCTCATCCAGACGCCTTAAGACTTCTGTCAGCTTTTTTTCAAGGATATGTGCTTCTGGCAAATGTTGAATCACATCTATGGCTTTCAACTGGTGGCTGATGTGGTCAAAGAACTCTTTGAATCTTTCATTTGGAATATTTGAATCAGTCTGGTTTCGAGGTGGTTGGCTTTTCTCACGTATCTGCAATGCTCTTGCATCACTTATGGCATCATTTAAAGATGATATGAAGAAATTCTTCATTATGATTGTGATACCGAAAAGAAGAAGACTAACGAATACGTGACCAAACACAGGCACCGCTTCAACAAGTTCCTTTACTGGTCGAGCTTTCACATTTCCAAGAATTATTTCAAGCTGAAAGGAGAGTGATGGCCAAAGGCTGGAATAACAAGAAACAACGGTCCCGAAGAGCAACACTCCTGTTTGAAGGAACGCAAGGAACAAAACTGAAAGAATGAGGAGATAAGAGTGCAACTTTTGCAACCAGATTCGCAATGCACTAGAAAACACTTTGGTATACATATTAAAATACGTCAATTGCAACAGCTTAACTGTGGTAAGAAAGGTAAGGGTGGCTAAGACACAGTTTTCAACATCCTCCAATAGAACAGCCGACTGGAAATTGACTGGAGCAAAGATGTTGCTCTCCAAGTATTGTAGAATGTTTGTAATATGGTAAGACTTAACAAAGCTGAACACCAGAACAGAGAGGGACGTGCAGAGTAGCGACACATCCAGCCAACACCAAACAGAACGGGTGTAATGTCTTCCCCGGCGAATTATGGTGGCTGTGGTGTCAAAGACTTTATAGATAAACATGCTGATGAAGATAACAAAGCAGAGTCCTTGGAAGACTTGGAGGACGGATTCAGTATTGTGTAATGAGATGGTGTTGATTTGCTTAAACGATACAGCCTGTCCTATTTGAAGCACTTCAAAGAAAAAAATGCAAACAGCGAATGTGCTGATTGACTGGCTAAACAAGGTAAACTCTACGATCACAGCTGTTGTTTGACGGTCAATCCAATGCCCTGATTGTAAAGAATAAACAACTGTACGCGCAGTTTCCTCATCATAACCCAGGTCAGCAGAGTACCCTCCTCCACCATACCACCCATGATGTCCCCATTTTGATGACGCATCGAGTTCTTCTGCTGTTTGATACACCCATGGACGAGAGCAAGGGAAAATTCCACGTTTGGGAATGAATGGATCTTTGGATTCCTTCACAAAAGAGTAGCAATCATAACGTTCAAGGGGAAACCAATCCTTGATCGTGGGTGCTGCGGGGCACTCAACTGAAAATAAGAGACAGGTGAGGTTAAAGCCAGAAAAACATGCGGTTATTCAATCTAATAAAATGAAAATGTCAGGACAACGTTTTACGTTTAATCAATTTTCATACCTACACGTGAATTTCAAAAACTGTTTGTTATATTTTCTTATTAAAATTCAACTGACCCGTTTTTAAATAAATAAATAAATAAATAAATAAATAATTGTTCTAATAAAGTGGCACACTTCATGATCAGCCTTTCCTCTTTAGGTAATATTAATCCTAGTGATTTTCAGTTGTTACATACGACTTCGATGCGACTAAAAACCAAAGCAAAAAAAAAAAAAATGAAAAAAATAACCTTTTCCTCTTCTAAGCTGACGAAGTCGTAACATTCCAATCACAGTAGCTTTTAGCTCATCCCCTGCCTGTTGGCACTCTCGGTAATTGTATTGATGGGGAATGAGGTAGAGATGTGGTACCAACGTTTTGTTCATCCATTCCCAGAAGGAGGTGAAAGTTGTAACCTAAATGGGAATTGACACAAAATGATGCAGAATATGTGATAAATAAGTTTATTTAGATTATTTTAGTAAAATCAAGTATTTAAGTTTCAAACTTATAACTTTGGAATTAACTATGATCTTTCAGAGACACGATTCATGTTCTAATAAAACACATCACAATCGTATAATGTCTCCAGCTCATGAATTTGTGAATAAAAATATCTTGGAGAATTCAATAAACATTTCACTTGTCAAATGATTATTATATACTTGGTTCTCATTACAGAGTGGCCTGCTCACCAAAAGATATTTACTAAATTTCCTAGAGTCAACAGTTTATGTAAAAAGAATTAACGTTTGAAAAATAATATTTAACATTTGGTTACTAGCGCACTTTTTTGTAGCGTTGAAAAAAATATGTTATGATTTTCGAATCAACTAGCCTGTAGTGGGTAAAGCCGTGAATAGCATGCAGAAGGGCCCGCAACATCACAACGAAGCCCATGAAACTAAGAAAATAACAAAACGTTTCTATAAAAGGGGCTATTTTAGGAAGAAAATGTGGTCCTGCTTCAGTGGGAGAGTAACACAGAACAATTTGGATTTATCAAACAAGTCCAGAAAGATCGAATTGCCTTAGGAAAAGTATTGAATGGCTGGCGTTTGGAACGTTAGCCCTTTTTTAGGGCGAAATGAAGAATTTCTCATAGTTTGTACATGGAGTAGAAGAACTATGCAATTGGTGGAGACATGCTTATGAAAAACACTGATAGGCTAGTTGAATAAAAAGCGCTCATTGGTTCAACAGAGTATGAAAGTGCAGCTGACTTTCAAAATACATTTTTGCAAGGGTTTGAGGCTTTTCGTGTTTCCTTGGTGTAGGTGTACACCACAAATCATCTTGTTATGAGTGGAGCGTTTCGGAAGCGACAGGTTTCGATGCATCTTTGTTATTTTTTCAACATTTCGGTCGAGTGGCAACCGGACTTGTCGCTTTTCAACTAAATCAGGTTGTTTTGGGTGTGGAAAGTCTCAGATCAATTTCTCTCTATTCATATTTTTGAAAAGGTGAAGGTGATTACCTTCCTCTTTTCACAAAATTTAAAAAAAGGTTAAAAGGCTTTGTTGTGAGTCAATACCTGTTCAAAATATCCGGTGTGAACATCAAGAAATTTCGCGAACAGATACCGCGTCGAGTCTCTGTTTCCATATGATAACACACCAATTATGGCAAGAAAAGTCATATAAAATCCTGTTTGGCGAATGGACGAACGACGTTTGGCCTTAGCAACAATCTCTTTCTTCAGTCTTGAGAATTCTCTTCCTGACCTTGGGAAAGCTGTCACTTTCTCGGGTGTCATTTTTTCACGGCTTTCGAAAGATATTTTCTTTCCTTTGCACTTTTCCAACATAATAGATATAGCGACAAGTACGAGACATTTGCATGGCTGCACAAGTAGAAATCCACTCTTGGCTTTTATCGCTCCCCCAAATGAGGCTGTAAGAAATGGTCACAATGGCCGATGAGACAGTCATTATGCCGCTCACGACATAAATACCGTAGAACAGACACTGCCACCTGCGTGAATGCTCCGAGCGGAAAAACGATGTGGTTTTCTTAAATAAGAGAATCATAACGTGAACAGGAATGGTAATTATGGTGCTTTGAAAACTGACCATCGCCTGTCTTGCTGAAAATTTAAGTGGTCCAAGGTTGATGACTTGGTAGGAATGTGTTTCCCAGCAATAAAATGCAGCACTGATGGCCATCGTACAAAGAAGGATGCAAAAACAGGACGAAAGCCTTTGAACTCTTGTAAAATCGTCCCCCGGAGTCTTAGTAACAACGGAAAACCAAAGGTGGCCATTGGAAAACATCTCCTTCAGAGCCACATTTGTGATACTTGGACCGGAACAGGAAGGAACTTGAAGCACTTCACAAGAGTACGATTCAGTTTCTAGAGAAAGCCATGTGTCAATTATAAATTTCCAGCAGGTTCCAGTGCTGATGTTCGTAATGCTTACCTCGTCCAAATACCAAGATGGGTCCTTGCCTGAGTTGTCATGCCAGATACGAAGAGAGTAAATTTCACCAATGTCTTTGTTCAAAATTACTTTAACGTTTTGTTCAGTACCTCGAGCGAAAACTGAATAAGAGGCATCACTACTTTCCTTCGCTATTTTCAGGATACCGCTGTTTCCTTCTACTCCATACATTATAAGGGATACATTGGATGTTGTTCCTGCACCTGCCCAGACACCAGTTTTTACGGTTAACTTGTAGCTGTACGGGCTGTGTCCTTTGAATCCTTCTTCGTTACAAATGATAATTTGCTCTCTGTCTTGAAGCTAAAAATAAAATAAATTAATTCGTTTCTTAAAAACCAAGTCTAGATTGTTTCTAACAATAAATAAAAAAATAAATAAATAAATAAATAAAATAAATAAACAAGCCACAAAACAGGGGGGTGTCGGAGACTCCGTAATTCGATTAGGCCAAAGTTTTCATTTCTTAATTAGCACCATTGATTGACATAACCTTGAATGAACTTTCATTGAATTTCACTTAGCAACGACCAATAAGATATTAGATTATGCGATACATGAACATATAAGTTTAGGTTTCCTTTTTTTTAGAGTCAAAGTAGTTTTACACACCGTTGTAAGACGAACACGAGAGGTTGATTAAACGCCTAGTTATAAACTCAAGGAAAGGTTACCTTTATACAAACGTTGGCCGTGTAGCACTTATATTTTAAACAGAATTAACTGAAGAGAATGTAGTGCAACGTGAAGTGCTATATTTCTATCCCATATGAACCATGTGAGCTTTAGCCCTACTGATGGAACTGGGCCCACACAAGGACAGAGAAAAATTCTGACCAGGGTGGGAAATAAACTCAGCGGAGTTTACTGATTGAGAGAGAGTTCGATAAGCTGTAATCCCTTGTAAACGGGGCAAAGTTTACAAAACGGGAATGAATTCTCTGACATTAAGGCGGTTGTGTTTTAGCCTTTAGTATGATGTGTTCATATAAGGTATATTTCATTTAGCTGAATTTTCGGCCGTTTCACAGCCATCTCAGAAGCCGCAGAGTGTCGCAAACAGTATGCACTCGTTTTCCCTCGGCCACCTTATTAAATATAGGACCCGATTCTCCCTCTCCAAAAACAAGAAAACACCCTCAAGAAAGGGTCCTTGAGGTTTGTCTTTAGTGGGACAAGTGGAAAACTGGGGTACGCTTCTCGTGTGTAAATGCTCGATCTCACAGAAACAAAGTTCCTGACGTGGTTGACTATACTGTAAATGAGAACACTGATGAGTTTCTCGTAGTGCTACGCAGACTCTGGTCCATGCCCTTGAACGGATCATTTGGACTATAGTAATTCTCTTTTGTTTTGGAATCCCACAATATCAGCTTCCGCGATTACAGCGAATTCTGAATGCTGCAGCACGTATCATTTGCTTAGTACCCAAGTACATTGTACAGCCACATGCACTTGTACTGAAGACGTTATACTGGCTTCCGGTGAAATATCGCATCATTTTCAAAGTTCGTCATAATATGGCCCCCTCTTACTTGAGGAATCTCCTAGAGCCCAGTTCTCAAGGACGTTACAGTCTTTGCAATGAAGATTAACTTCTCCTTGCTGTTCCTAAAACCAAGTGCAAGACCTTTGGTGATAGGGCTTTCTATAAAGCTGGAACAACACTATGGAAGAGTCTACCACTAAATATTAGAATGATTTCGAAGATTGATACATTCAAGAAAGAACTTAAAACGTATTTATAAATTATTTGGACTTGCTGTTCAGTAATTCTGAGACCATGATCTTACGGTGCGACTTGGACAGTTATTTTCTCAACGTATAATTCAGCGCCTTTGACTATTTCATAGTCTTTGCGCTCTATAAATCTTATATGTTTAGATTATTGTGTTACTGAGTGCGCGTAGTTGGAGACAATCAAGGGTTCATGTCATACCATTGCTTTTTCCCTGTTGTCAACCCTTCTGGCTATGATGACTGCAATCAGATAAATAAGGAAACATGTCGCAACTGCAACAAGAACGAGGAATTTTCCGCTATCATTGGGAGAGAGAAATTCCGTGAACACTTTGTGGAAATTGATCTCATTCGGGGCTACTAGATAGCCTCCACCAAAGGGAGTCAAGTGATTGCAAGAACACTTTAGGGCAGAATTCTTTATGAATCCCTCTACCTGAAACAAAAAAGAGAAAAAAGTAATCTATATCAAGCGGTTTGAGACAAGTTTGGTACTGCAAGTGAACGCTGTCGAAAACGCTAAAATATAATATGCGATAACACCTCAAACGACTGTGTCAAGGTAAATTCGTTGTTGATTTTGTGGTTAAAAAATGGATAAAATGACAATGTAAGAACGATCTCAGATCTTCCAGTTTTCTCCACATCCTTTGAATGAGCTCTTAACTACCGTCCTTTAGTAGCTAACAACATATTGTTTTCGCAAGCGTCACTCGGACATTCCACATGACTTGCATTAATTAATCTTCGATGGAATGATATATGAAATAAACCCTATATTTAACTGCAGATATGACATCAAGTGAAGCTATCATCCTTGCAGTTACGAACGCAATTTTAGCAATTGCGTGGAGAAGCCAGAAAAATTTAGGACTTCAAAGGAGTTCAACGTGATCTCGCGCTACCGGTGAGCTGGACAGTTGTGGCTTCGAATGTTCCCGTGATGAATGAATCAACAATGAAATTATATATGAAATGAACCAAATGTTGAACTGCTTCTCCACGCAATTGTTAAAATTGCATTCATAACTGCGAGGATCATAGCTTCACTTGATTTCATATCCGCAGTTCAATATATGGTTCACTTCATATATCATTTCATCGTTGATTCATTCATCACGGGAACATTTGACCCAAAAATGACCAGCTTCCAACATCAGTGGCTTCATCATGAACTCAGTTGGTTAGAGCGTCGCACCGGCAACGCGAGGTCACAGGTTCAAACCCTGTGAAGTCCTGAAGTTTCCAGGCTTCTCCACGCAATTGCTCAAATTGCATTCATAACCGCGAGGATCATAGCTTCATTTAATAATTAATTTTGTCAACAAGATAACCACTGCAGTTTATTATAACACATTTTCGTGATCCATGGAAGGCTTTTGATATGACGGATCATAAAATACTGTTAGCAAAATTGAAAGCATATGTTATCACTTGTCTAGCGAATGGATTACTAGCTATTTTATTAGTAAAAAAATTAATTCTGCGAGATAAGAACAGAGGGCACTCGTACCTGGTGTTTAACCGTACTCTATCACTGGGTGCCTTATTATATATATTCCATTAGTTATATCAACGATCCTTCGAATTGCTCTCTTCGCGGACAACCTAATGTTTTTTTGAGTATTGGGATCCAAGGATCTTAATTGGACAGTTAAATGTGGAGCTTGAAAACTACTCGCTTTGGATTGAGGCTAATGTTTATCTCTTAATGCTACGAAAACCAAACTGGTTTTTAGACTTGGGAGGAGATATTTAGGTCGTAGGACGCGTCTTGTGATGGATACTGATACATTGGCTGAACAAGTGCGAAGCCAATAAGTTTTCAGATGCATCATTGATTGATCTTCATGTTATGTAAAAACCTGATCCCTTGGGTTAATCCCTTTCTACTGTACAAATTCAGATTCTACATAACATCTAAGTCACTCGCACTTCGTATTTCTCTCTGATATTAGTATTGTATGGTCCTCTACGTATTTATACAAAGTCAAAGCGGCTCTAACCTTCCTTCACAGCGGAGACTGAAATGAATGTCAACGGAATGGAGAGCGCTCGAGGAAACAGGCGTTTGAATGAAAAATTCGAAGACAATGAGTTACCCAGGTTTTAATGACCGGTGTGATTTAGTTCGTACAAATACAATAGTAATGTGTCTTTACCTTGCATCCACTGGTGTCCCAGTACAGTTCACTTGAATTCCAAAAGAAACAGGCGACTTCTGAAATAGTAAACGTGTAGTTGATCCCTTGTGATTCTTGTTTTGGCGGTTTTTTTATCTTGATACATTTCTCCCTTCCCTGTTCATCCTCTTTTATATTATTCCCTTTTCCTATGAAGTCTATGTCAAGATGGTAGTTTCCAGGAAAGAGTGTTTTAAAATTTATTGTCAAATTTGTTTTCCCGACGCAAGTGATGTTTCCGCTGTGGAGCCATTTTCCTTGCAGACGCTTACACTCTTGCGGGCCAAGCTGTGTTGACAACTCTACAGGAGGTGACACCCGAACGTATGGAATAACAAAGTCGTCACTGTAAAACACAATCGAGATCTCAACGACTGAATGACCGCGCTGAACACTTATACTGTGACGTCTTGACGATCCCAGTCTTACAAAGGACAGATTACTGGAACGGTAAGTAATTGGTTGCCATGGAAGTAGGATCGTTATACCCGGAGAAAGACCAGATATGGTTATGATGTCTTCCTCGTTGTCTCTAATGTCCAAACTTGCAATATTTGTGGTAACCCATTGGCTACTTTTGTTCCAGGTGAAGGGGTTAAAGGGTGTGCTCCACATCTGAAAATGTCGATAATCAACACTCTGAAGAAATATTTATTAAAAAAAAAAAAAAATCAAAGATCACATTTCAAAACGAGGGGCAAAAAGTTATAAGGAACGGAGGTTCGAAAGATGAAACAACAACAATGATATTAAATGTAAGGAGAAATGTAGACTCGGAAAAATATCCGAGTCCCACATTTCCCCTTACATTTAATATCATTGTTGTTGTTTCATCTTTCACACACTCACTTTGGAGGTTGGTTGGCTGCATCTTGATATGCTTTAATGTGACAGCGCGATGCTGTTAGTGAGTTTCAAATGTGCTAGTCAGTACTTGGCTGTGTAGCCGCGCGATGCGGTTCCAGTTGAGACCCACAAATTGACCCTTGCTCACCATAGAGTCTCCAGTAGCTCAGTGGTTAGAGCATCCGACTAGATCACGGAGGGTCGTGGGTTCATATCCCATCTGGGACTCGAATATTTTTCCGAGTCTACATTTCTCCTTACATTTAATATCATTTAACGGAGTTACAGTGTGAATAAATCGATTCAAATTGAAGAATGCTTTCATAGTTATTTATCACTGTGTATCCTTCATCAACTCAATCAATTATTTACACAAACAATAAATATGATAATACCTCAAAGAACACTATTTCGTTGTTACTCGCGTTTTTCTTCAAAACGTTGCTTAAATCCGGGATTCGAAAGGAACCGGTTCGATTGTCTCCCAGCATCAATCTGTGAAGTAAATTTCTCCTTACAGACACCACTTCAATGTTCATGTATGTAGAATAAAATTTTTTGCTGCCTGGGGAAGATTTCAATGAATTTCTGATTCCTCTTATCATTCGATCTTTCAGCAAGAGAAGTTCCCTTGTCATAGTGATGCCCTAAGTGAACAAAAAATAAAATAATAATGATTAGACGTCCCACTAAAATAATACAAACATTCACTTTTTTCCTAACAGCAAATTTTGTACAGCAATGCAGGTTCACTCGTCACATCAGGCACGATTCTAGGTTGTTTGTTGAGTAAATGCTATTTATCAGTTTTTAATTTGGGTAGAAAGTCAGAGGGAAAGGTTTCCGACAACGTGCCTGAAAAGGCATAAGGCCAGCTCGTAGACTTTCCAAAGGTCGACCTCACGAGCTTCAAAGCAGGAAAGCCAAGCGAGTGAAGTGAAGCAAGCCGAGCCGACAATTCACGATGGTTCCAGAGAGCCATATAAAACAACACGAACAGCTGGAAGCCCAAAAAAATGTAAACGCGTTGTTTATAATGGAAGTGCACTTAGCTATCAAGCTAGTTTACAGGTACCCCACTTTTTAAGAATCTGAAAGAAACAATTCAAACTTGACAGAAACATGATTAAGAGCACCAACTAGAAGGAGGCAACCAGTTGGCTATTTACAAAGCATAGTAGAGTAAAATCCGGGACAACCGGAAACAAATCCAAACCAGAAGTTAGAATGGGATTTGAACCCAGGGTAACCGCATGCAAACCCCAACGCTCTAACCACTGGACCTACCCGCCTCCAGGCTCTCTCTTTCCCCTCCCACCGCAAAGAGAGAACCTGCTCGCAGGCTAAGTTCAGGTCAAGTCGATGAACCCAAAACAAGGATATCGGAATATTTGTCTGTAATAAAACGTAAAAATGTCCTTGATTTGCCTTGAAAGAACTTTTACTCCAGCACTTCATTGCCTTAAAAAAAACAAAAAAAAAAAAACAAAAAACAAAAACACCCGGTGAACTAAAGGGGTAGACCATGGACGCGATCCACGTACCGTGGACTCCAGGAGAGGGCCATGGATCGGAGATCCACAGAATCTTCATGTCGGTTAAAAACTGTGATTTTTTTCTTACGATATTTCCTCTGTTTATAGAAAAAAAGCTAGCTGTGGAAATTATTTTCATGCAAAAGTAATCGACACGTAACGAGTAGATACTATTTCGTTAACCGCATAAGGAAATCGTTTTTTATTTTTGCTTCGAGGTCCAAAGAGATGCTCTAAATGCTCTATGATGGCTTGTGGCTAGTCATTAGGAAAGAATATATGACACCGCTATGAAGTTATTTAGAGCTCTACCAACTGAGCTATGAATCCACACAGTTTGGAGCAGATCAATTTGTTGGGCTTATTTGTTTCTGTCAAGAACTCGATAAATAAAATGAAGTGAATGTATATTTGAATTGCGGTTTATAGACAAACGAGAGAAGTGATCCTCGAACCTGGCTGGACAATTTAGGGGCCTAAAAGGACTCCCCTACTTCGTGAAAGAGAACATAACTATTTACTACCAAGAGTCAATACAGAGCGCTACAAACATGCCTTTGTAAATCGTTGCTTATTCTCTGCATGACATTAATATATTATCTCCATTGAACATTTAAATTATTTTTATTTTTAAAGTTTTCACGTATGTTGGAATGTTTTATTTAATAAAGACCATTATTATTATTATTATTATTATTATTATTATTATTATTATTATTATTATTATTATTATTATTATTATTATCATCATTATTACTACTACTACTAATTGATCCGTTTCCTTCCTGACCCAAGTAAATAAATTGAAATTCTCAGGTTAAAAATACCTTTTCTCGAGTCGCCGAGTTCTGATTCTGAACATCAGCATCCCGCGAAGTTATCCTTACTATTTTACCAACACCAAGAAGAAGGTTCTCCACTGTGTACGGCAACATAGAATTCGTTCCAATTTTTCCGATACTATTGTTCAAATAGTTCACGAGATTTCTGAGAATGTCATAAGACTGAAATACAAGAAGATCAGTTAATTACTATGTCCTTTCATGACGACTCTCCTTATGGGAAAAGCTACTAGCCTTACCTCTCGTTTTGCAATTCGGTGATCATTAAGCTAAGTTAATTTATTTGCATAGTACACTAACATGAGTTTTCATCGCGTTAAGGGGGTGGCTCTTTAACTACCAAACCGTTGCTGTAGACCTCTTCAAATAGTCTTTTTTCGATTCCCTTAAACTCTACAGTTATCCTTTTTTTGCCAAGTGTGCTTTATTTAACATTTCTTTGTCTGGTTCGACTCACAAACATATTTGGTAAATCACGAGGCCAAAACATAAAATGTCTAAAAACTCGAGTTAACTGTATTTTTCACAATTTTTTAACGCAATAGTTTGAGAACATTCTAACACAAAATCTGTAGCATGGCTAAAAAAAAATTCTCCAAAAAAACTATGACGTCATAAGGCCCTCGTTTGATAACCTTTTCACAATATCAGTTCCATTTTCTGTCCAAAGAGGAATTCCTTGCCACGGTTTACGAAAATGATGGAACAGTTCTCATCTGGTGAAAAAATCGCATCTTCGTTTCCTAAGAGCTTTTACATCTTTTTCAATGAAACGCATGGCAGATGCCTGGGACTAGTTGAGCATGCGCCTTCTCAATCTGATTGAAGTGATGTCAGATTGTCATTGAAAAAGTTACTTCAAAGAACCATCCACGCAACCTTTTTGTAGGGCTTTTGATTAAAAACCTTCCATAGCAACTATTGTCTTTCTGTAGTTAAGAGCCACCCCCTTAAAGTTGGCTACTTGCTTAAATAGTTCAACGAGATGATAGTGCTAAACTTATAGAGAAAAATAGCGTGGAACGTAGAAAAATAACAATGAATACAGTTCCTAAGAAAGAGGATAACATTGGTCATCTCACTTTCATGAATAAAGGAAATTGATCCTTAATTCTCCCCTTAAAGGATGCTTGGGGTATGCTGGGGTTTTCTTCCTGAGACTGGTTAAGGCAACAAATGGAAATATCGGTATTTGATTGATTAATTTGCAAAATAGAAAATAAAACCAACACAGATAAAAAGTCGCGAGGAAGCCCAAACTGAAATCATAAGACTTTTAACAATAAGCCGCGTAGATTTTCTCATTCAGGCTAAGACGGTTCAAAAGTCAATAATCTCTGTTAAATACAAAAAGGCTAAAGGGGAATAAAAAACCCAACTAAAACGCAACCAACTGGCGAGTAAACTCGGTGATGAGAACTTTTATCTGATAAAGGTTTTGGACGTCGCGTGTCTCCAGTGCAAAGACTCCTGAAAAATCCGTCTTTTTGACAGATTTTTATGCCTAGAGACTACAGTTTTTCTAAAACATGAAAAATTCAGGACTTCAACGGGGTTTGAGCCCGTGACCTCGCGATACCGGTGCGACGATCTAACCAACTGAGCAATGAAGCCACTGACGTTGGGAGCTGGTCATTTGTGGCCGTGAGGAATGAATCAATGATGAAATGATATATGAAATGAAATAGATCATATATGAAGTCCTGAAATTTTCAGGCTTCTCTACGCAATTGCAAAAATTGCGTTCATAACTGCGAGGATCATAGCTTCACTTGATATTAAAACATTGCAAGAAGCAAATGTGGAAACAGCGACACATGCCTTATCGTTATCGCCATCTGGCCGTGTCTCCTGATAGGTTTTCAGGACACACCCGGTTCCCCGGTGTGGCTAACACATCACGCCTGCGCTCAGCCATGGACATGCTGATGAGGCCTAACAAGGCCGAAACAGCAGCAGCCAACCATGGCTGCCAACTAACCGGGTGAAATGGTTGTGTGCATGTCCAATGTGTTGGCCACACATGGCTGGTGATATTATGGTGTGCATGTTCACCTTGCTTTTTTTCTTAAAGACGTGGCAGATTCATATGGTATTATTTTCCCATCACTTGGAAGCCGGTCTAAGTGGGTTGACTTCTATGTGCCTCGAGATTTTTGATCCTACTAGAGGCCGTGCAGCGAAGTCACAATGGCAAACACAATACCATTCCACCGTGTTAAAACGAAGGGCTGAAATGGGAGGATGCAAATGTAATGCTAAGTTTTTCAATGAAAGAAATCCAGTAAATTACCTTTAAAGAATTGTTGTTTTTGACTTCCAGTGCACTTAAAGCAATGCTCATCTAAAACGAAAAAGATGTAAGAAAAAAGAACATTTAAATTAACTTTCATGAACGAGTAAAGAGGGTCAACTTAGTTTTAGGTTAACCCTGAGCGATGACTTTGGAACATGTATTATATCGGTGGGGCTGTGGAATTGGGAAGCTGGAGGGTCATGGGATTTTTTGCCTTCCAATCTCGTTCACAGGACTGACCTTTCCCCCTCCCCCTCAAGCGGAAAATTCCTGGAACAAGGTTTCTCTCCCGGACGTAGCTCCATTAGGGATGAGTTTCTTGATTTCAAGCACGTGCACGTCTTCTAGAGTCGTTTATTCCTCGTATACAACTTAATTAATTGATTTTATATCTAGTATCCAGTTTCAAAATTAAGCAAAATGCATCATAAAAGCGACTTGTCTATCGAGAGCCGCTATTGTAAACTATAATAACTTTTTTAGCAATTCACATCATTCACGGCTAACTTTGAGTCAATCACATTGCAAATTTAAAGCACGAGGCCGGCGCCAAGAGCGGAAAGCGCATATTGTTTTTTCTTGCCGTTGATTGGTTGAGAATGTGGCACTACATTTTTTAGTCGATGCAAGCCAAAGCGATAACAGAATTGAAAACTTGAATGACTGTCATATTGATATTTTCGATATGTGTTTTATAGCTATATCGAGCCTTTCCATACCCCTTGCTCAGGAGTCTGATAACCATGCATATTTTCACTGGTTGATGTAGGACGCAACTCTGTTGTGTGAAGACTCAAGCTGGGTTCCATTGCGTCTGCTATTAGTAGCCTTCGAAAGATTGTGCTCACAAAAGTAGCATAAAATATGCTTCTAGCAGTGCTCGTATATCTCTAAAATTATGCCAATATCTATCCTAGTTATGCTCAGTTTAGCAAATGATGAAGTAATTATGCTTCTACTTTTTATTTTATATTTTGAAAAATACCTCAATAACTATGCAACAAACGAGTAAATGGCAAATAAATTTACCCTATTTAGAACTAGAAACTTTCCTAAAGTACAAATAAGCGAGCTAGTAGTTTTGCGCATGCGCTTAGTCCCATGGAAAGTGTCCTGGGTCAATTCCTGTGGAACCCAGGTCCCGAATGTGACAATAAGCAGCCCAAAAAAAGATTGTTACAGAAATTTGCCTGTATCACTGATCCCTAAATGACAAATTTCTACTTTAAACCTACTCAAAAGTGCTAGCAGTGCTTTTTTCGGAAAATCGCTGAAAAACATAGTAAATAATTAAGCCAAAAATTATGCTAGCACACTCTATCAGAGCCTATATATTAATGCCCTTTGTATTATGAACAAATTTCGAGCGACTTTTTAATTTTGTTTAATTTTTTAAATTCAGTTATTTATCTATAAAAACTTTATATGCAGATGATAGCATAGAGCAAATCTGGTGTCCACAGAGATGGGCTTAATCATTACATGAAGTTTTACCTACCGCTGTATTTAAATTGTCACCACCTTGAAAGCAAGAGTAAAGCGAGAGGAAAGAAAACTCCGTGAGTTACATAGCGTTAAAACAGTACCCAATAAGGTCAAGTCATCATATATGTTAGATAAGACAAGCGCTGTGATCGATTGGCCAATTTAGCGTACTCAGTAAAATTAAAAAGTTTGATTTTAAGTGCAAGTGCGTGTTGTCCTAAGTAGCGTGTGTATGTATATATGGAAAGAACTCAAGTGAGGCCATCGCTACTGTGTACATGTGATGGATGAAGAACCTTCGCTGATCCACAGCATCATGAACTTCTTATGCAACACCCAAGGAGAGAGAAAAATCCTGACCCGGGTGGGAATCGAACCCACGACCTCCGGATTAGATCACCGTTGCTCTACCGACTGAGCTACAAGGCCAGCTAGACGGGAGCAGGCCGTGGGAGTTTGAGGACATCCATCACATGCACACAGCAGGCCGTGGGAGTTTGAGGACATCCATCACATGCACACAGTAGCGATGGCCTCACTTGAGTTCTTTCCAGTTTGATTTTAGTTTCAACATGCCACTTTTGTATTCTCTGATTTGATATGACTTGATTTGAGCGCTAAATACACTAGAAAGACTTTAATAAATTTCATTATTATATAGACAGGAGTGTTTACTGGAAAATATACCACTCATTAAATTCATACGAAACTACATCCGGGACCCGAGTGGCGTATTTTCCATATCCTCACTAGTGAGGATATTGATGACGTCATTTTCCGCCTTTGCACGGTTGTTTGTGCAAATAATCAGTGAAAAATGGCAAACGATAGATTCGTGAAGTTCTCTGAAGCTGACGTAGAATCCTTTAAGAAACAAGAAAATGCTTTTCATTTAAAGACCAGGCTCCAGTTGTTCAAAAGGTGGATAGCGCTATCCACCGGATAAATCACTATCCATTGGATAGCGCAATTGATTTTGCTAGTATTTATCCAGACGATAGTGATTTATCCGGTAGATAGCGCTATCCATCGTTTGAACAACTGGGACCAGGTAACTATGCACATAACGAGTTCATGATGGTAAATTAACAACATTCGCTCTGATGAAGGGCTAGCACTCGAAACGTTAGCTTACAAATCTCCTTAAGGGTCTGGAATATTTGGTAATTTTTCTTGCTGCAGCAACTTGTCTTGCAATTTAGTTGCGACAAACGTTCTCACATTGCAAAACAAGTTGCTTAACTGGTCCTATGCTAGAAAGGTTGAATATTTGGTAATTTTTCTTGCTGCAGCAACTTGTCTTGCAATTTTGTTGCGACAAAAGTTCTCACATTGAAAAACAAGTTGCTTAACTGGTCTTACGCTAGAAAGGTTGAATATTTGGTACTTTTCCTTGCTGCAGCAACTTGTCTTGCAATTTTGTTGCGACAAACGTTCTCACATTGCAAAACAAGTTGCTTAACTGGTCTTATGCTAGAAAGGTTGATTAGACGGGTCAATTCGTTTGTTTGTTTACGAAGAGTAAATAATATACCACTTAAAACATTCCCCGGCATAACCTTCATAACAGCCGTGTTTGTACTTGCCATTGTTTGTTTGTGGTTCCGAGTGACACCAGAATATGTATTGCACTCTCCTCCGCGTTGGATACGTTTTGTGACAGTGACTTACTTGGATATTCCTGACACATGTACCAGTCTCGACTTGTTTAGTGGCGCTGATATCGAATCCAGTCGAACGAAACCGATAAAACTGCTTATAGCAAGACCGTTGCCATTTGGGTGATTGAACAAAACATTCCGCGATGCGATAGCACCACCAATATAGGCAATACTTTACAGCACCATGAGCTCGATACGTAAAGCATATTATTGTTCGATGATTGTTATAAGTTCCGTTGGCAAGTTGTTCACAGTTGCCTTTCCGAAGCTTTTTGTAATCCAAGGGTGAAGATGAACATCCCTGTCCTTAAAAATGAGAAGTCAATTAGCTGTGTAAATCATCACACCGGACCTTAACGGGGATATGTTACGCAAAATGACAATTTCATGACACCCAAAATGCCAAAAAGTAGAATGAAACATTGCAATAACCACTGTTGAACTGTTGAACAACATAAAGAAATACAGCAAAAGGAAAGAAGCATGGATGGACACAAATGGACAACGGCGTGAAATGACCAAATTTGAAGTTATGTGGAGCACGTGAGTACCTGACGACTAATTGTCAATCTTTTCACCCAATGCAAAGGAATCCAGGTTGCCCTCGGATTCCAGATCCCAGCCCATGGATTCCGGATTCCGGATCCCGAATAGTGGATCCTGGATCCCGAGTCGTGGATTCCAGCTTCCAAACTCACGGGTTCCACTGAAATGGTCATTGATTCCATCGAAATCCGTGGATTCTGGATTCCATACAATCAGAATTCCGGATTCCACGCTCAGGATTCCGGATTCCAAAGCGTCACATTTGCTGGATTCCGGATTCCATATTACTTCACGTCGGGGGAATCTTTTCTCCAAACAACCACACCGTTCACACCAATTATATTCCTAATACACACTTTCCATGCCAAACGACGTTGTACTATCGCAAAGTGATTAAAACAACGCAAAGTTCTATTTAACAAAGAAAAAATCTTTCTCGTAGCCTTCGTAGTCTTCCTTGCTTAAGCTCTCTATTGTTTAGTGGCCGGATTGCCATTCGACACCAGCCTTTCAAACGTAGCAAAGCTGGAGAAGATAGATATGGACAAATAGTTTTATTAGAGCGGTTTCAATCGAGTGTCGAAAGAAATAAGCGAATTACTTTGGTTTGGCATAACTTCACTCAGTGATTGGTCCAAAGTTCTCGCGCCACTTTTTCAACCAATCAGAAGTAAAACCAAGACCACTCGTGGCTCGCGCGTGCACATTTTCCCGCGCTTTGTGTCGGCTACGTGTAATTATTTCGAGTTTTGATTGGTTTGCCGGATTGTCTCCGTCCTTTTTGATTGGCCAACGTTATTACTTTGGTTTTGGTTTTACGACACTCATTTGAAAACCGCTCTATCTCTAAACTTGCAGCCAGTAATTATAAGCTGAATTATACTAAGACATTACAAAATTTATAATAATTGTAAAAA
>NC_090896.1:44468504-44471004 GCF_036669925.1 Montipora capricornis
AAACAAAAGAAATAATTTGCGTGAAATAGTATTTCAGTTCCCACATGACTAGTGTGCGACACCAACATGGCTGTTGTGTCATCATGTGGAAACACTACAACACATTTTTGGGCATAAAACTTGTACATGTATAATTGTGAGGACCTAGCCTAATTCACTAAGCTAGATCTGTTATATCTGCTAACAAAACTTGCTATTGCTTCTTCTCTGTCAGGCCTTTGAGCTGATGCAGCAAGGGGTGGTGGAGTATTGGTCTGCAGAACACCCATATACTCCTTCAATGCTCTTGGGTTATCCTCGTAACTAAGAAAGAGCTTTGCAATGGCACTGGAGCAATAACCTAGGAAACAAAATCTTACGTTAGCAATGAAGTGTGAGGTGATTGGCGCATTAGGGATGATTTGCCATGCTCGAGTCATGATATATATTGTACAGTTGTCATTGCTTTTGTTTTGGTACCCCATTTATTGTGGTATTTCATTTTTACATTATAGCCAATGAATCACACTACAATATTGATATCAACTGACTATTTGGGCAGGGATGAACTACTGGTACAGCAAGGCAGGGGAAAACAACAGTACATTTAATTTGTCAATATTAATAGGATTTCTGTTGATCATTGCATTGTCAACAAATTTAGTGATACATTATTATTATTTATTATTATTATTTATTGCTGTTATTACAATTATTATTGTTATTATTATTATTATTATTATTATTATTATTTATTTTTTATTTTTTTATTATTGATTTGATCCTACCATAAGTTGGTTCTGTTTTAACTTGTCTGACTGCTGGCCCCTCTTTCTTAGCCTTTGGAAACCTGATGGAATAGCATCCAATGTCACTGCCTGCATTGCCTGCATTTTCATTGTAGTGCAAGGCAGAAAGGCACAATCTGTTAAGCAATAAACACTGAATATAGTTGCCTGCTCTATCAGGAAAGGTGACCAAAAAGGCAAGGAATGCCTTACAGTGTACTCGACTAACCGTGTGTACATTCCCCAGTATGAAAAAGCAGTGTGCTTGGGAACAAAGTGAATGTCCAAACTGTGTTTTGCTTCTAGAGCTGAAGTTTGGTATCTTGGTGGCAGTTTGGCTATGTCTTTGAGTAGTTAAGGCTTGAGTACCAGTTCCTCTAGTTTTACAGCAGCAGTTGAGCCTGTAGATTTACATGTACACATCGCATAAAAACACGTTTAGATCATCTAGTAACAATAGTATTCTCTGGGTTTTTGGTTATATCGTTTTTAATCAATGGGAAAGGGACAACAAATCAAAGCTGAAAAGCCTTTCATTATTTCCCGTGTTGTCCTTAGTCAATAAATTTGGAGGAAAAGAAACTTATTAAGGCAATATTACAAACATTTAAAATGCTGTCTGTACCCTGTTTACGTGTTGGCTCATGAGCAAATATGTGCACGAGCAGATATTTTTTGGCCAATTGTGATATCTCGGTCAGTTATACCGGTAATACTATAATATTCCCATCTCATTATTATATAGAATCTACTTAGTCGCCTTCAGTTCCCAAACTGGTGTTGGAACAGAGTTTGACTTGAGAGATTAGTGTCAGAACTGTATGCTGTTGCATCATGAATTGTACCATCAGTCATAGTTGTTTATTTGTTTACCTGGTATTAGCCATAGTCTAGTTCGGGCTTCACCCTCCAGTTCTCCATGCCCACATTCAGGATACAAATTATTATTTACATCAGCATGTAAGTTTTGGATGTGAAGGGGTAACATTTTCCACTTTGCCTGCATCAATGGACCATTGCCATCTGGTGTTGAAGCTGCACACCAGTACATGTGATTGGAAATGGACTGGCGCCATTGAGCGACATCCTCACATTCTTTCTTTTTGGCCAGTTTGTCGATCTTTTTGCTAAGACCTGTTCCAAGGTGATTATATAAATAACATTGCTGAATATTTAGAACTGAATACATCTAGCATGATAGAAAGGTATGCTTGGCGGGCGTTAGCGATGCTCAAGTGGTCCTTATGCATTGGTTCGGATGTGCCAGCTATCTGTTATGTTTATTTAACATGATCGATCCATTACCTTTCGATACATGCCAGATGTCAAAATAGTGACTGGTGTCAGGCATATTTCTGCGAATCCATGCCTCATTTTGCTTGTGCCTGTCAGTGATAATCTGAGAAATTTTTAGTCCAGCATTGTTGATACATCCGACGGCGCGAACCAACCCTTCGTGTTCCATCCACGCACTATTCTTGACTTCGTTGCTCTAAAAATAATAAGATCTTGACATTGTCCGTATTGTCAGGAATAATATGAAAGTCGAGGCATTGAAGACATTATATTGGTAAGAATACACGTTAAGAATACAGTCAATAAATTATACTATATTTACGTAGCTAGTGTACAGAAGCGGACATGGGACCTTTTGGAGACTGAGTGGACCGGGTAAATAGTAGGTGCTAACCTGCACTAGCTGAAAATCCACTACTCTGTTGATCTGTTGTTCC
>NC_090896.1:44476004-44481004 GCF_036669925.1 Montipora capricornis
ACGACAAATTGGACGGCGAAGTCCTTTTTGGGTTCCTTTGTTTTGCTTGAACAATTCAGCGCAAGGAAAAAACATCTCACTTTGGTTATAACCAGGAACCTGTTCTGCTTGGGCTTTCTCGTCATCAATATGACCACTTGTGGATGGCTTTTCCTTATCGACTGACCCAGTCTCTTGCATTTGCTCAAACTGTGACACGAGCTTTGTGCCAAAAAATACCTTTGGATCAGTATCAGTACAAGTTTTCAAGTGGCAGAAATGATTAAAAGCATTCCACGCATTGTCATTGCATAATTTTGTTAATCAGTTAGAGGGTTAAGTTGAGTGTTGTGTAAAAGAAACGTACCCGATTTGCCGTTCACTTTGATAGAGCGCGACTTCGCCGCTTTGGTGTCTCCCTGTCACTTGATTCGTCCGCCTTCGTTTTCGCGGGAGGTAACTTTCTTTTTAGTCTCCGTGCTTCGTCAAGTTGCTGGACAGTAGGACTTACTTGAATTGTTGGCACGGCGTCATCCTTCAGTTTAAGTCTGGAAGCAAACCCAGCCAATTTCGCCCCCATACCGTGGTAGCACTCTGGAGAAAAATGGTTACTGCAGATGTGCCCAGATCCTGGCTGCCAGTTATCGTCTCTTTTCGTTAGCACGAACTGAATCCATTGTTGCCGTAGCCGGTCATTTTTCGGAAATTGATGCAAACTCACGTTTTGCGCATTGGTGTTATTGCAAAACATTACTACACAGCGCTTCCCGGGGTCTCTCTTTTTCTTGCTTCCCTTTGGATCACCGGCCTTTTCATTTCCCGAGTCCATCGCGGAGACACTTGTAACCTCTGAACTGGGTTGTAACTTAAGCTTCAGTTATTAAAAGGCTCGTCCAAACTTCCACATATCACGTCTCACATGACAATAAAAAACTTACATACATTCATCCGTTTCGCGCAATCACTCGTTTGCATTCACTGTGTTTATTTGGGCTTTTATTAATTCACATTATTTATATTGAAAATATCTGTCTTCCATTTTTAAATGCTACACCTTGCCGGCTTAATTAAAGACACGATAAAAAGTTCATCTCTTCAATCAATAGTCCCATCGACACAATCATTAAAGCCGATCGGCTTGCTTATGTGTCGTCTCATATTTTGCTAAAACATTTCAGAATGTACAACTTAGATCTTCGTTGATGTAAAAAAATTAATGGTCTAAGCAATCCGTGCTTTACTGCCGTTATACTTTGATAGCAAACTACTACTATGGCTTTCTATGGCATTATGTATGTTACAATGTTTACATTTATCTTTTAAGAAGTTTTGACCTTCGTCGGTCAATTCATTTAATCCGTGGTTGACACATGCGACAAAGGATAAATAATGAACGTGTTTGTGCCTCATCACCGCTAATTTTTATTAGACGGCATCCAACAGAAGTTTTGTGTGCGACTTGTACGCGACGCAAACCGAGGGATTTGATCGGACTGCTCCATTTCTTACACACTTATGACGTAATGACCACACGTGGCATCAACCAAAAGCGTTTTCAAAATAGCCGCCAAACGATCGTGGAAAAAATTCCTATTTAATTAGCTTTTTGCTTATCAAGTCAAACTTTCGGCAAAAAGCAAGTATTTATACGAAGGGCTAATCAAATCGACGATAAAAAATATACGATTTTTTTCCGTCAGTTGCCCTTTAAGCTCTGAGATTATCTACCCGGATTCGTTCCGAAATACAAACCCAAAGTTTGAAATATTTTATAATCATGACGACAAAATGAGAATAAAAAAGACCCGGATATTGTTTTTAAGGAGAAGGTAAAGAGCACAAATGACGTAAAACAACAACAACAACAACAACAACAACAACAGACAAACAATTGGCTAACAAAAAAGGCTCCATCTGTAGGCCCACACGTTGAGTTTTGTCACATTTTTTGGCCGACCTCTCCAAAATAAAGGCCTGAGCAAGAGGCTTCAACATTTGCTTCAACATCCGTTCGATACCGTTGAACGATGTTGACTGCTGGCAAACGCTGGCAACTCATCATCAACATTTGATTCATCAAAGCTTCACGAGAGGCCTGGTATTCAGTCTCAGGCTGCAGCCGCGGTTGTTACTATAGATACGGACATGGATACGTCATTGAGAGAACGATTAGTTCGCACGCGCATACCCAGCATTGATGAAAAACTTGGCCAATCGGTCTCGACAACCTCATTTAACATTGGTGATAACAAAAGAAATGTTGAATGGTTGTTGAAGCAAAGTTTAACGCTTTGAAAGTCATTCGACACTTCGATTACGGTTGAGGGGGGGGGGGGGGAGGGAGAACGGGGAAGGGGTGTGTGGGGCAAACGCTTTCAAAATTACTGTCAAGTTAACAAAATCAAACGGATGTTGAAACAAATGTTGAAGCCCTTTGCTCGGGCCTTAACGTTGCAGATTTGCAGAGAAAGGGAAAGAAATAAACAAAACTTGGAATTGCACGTGCATAGTCATTCATTGTTTTTCTCATTGAATAATATTGTTTTTGTGGCGTTCAAATTGACGTATTGACGCATTGTCGTTAACGTCTTTTTCCAAAATGGCCGGCATTTAGATATTCTTTTGTTTATATTCAAATTAGACCTTGATGCCTCGTTCAAGGCAAAATATTCTTTTGAATTTTAAGCTTAAGAACGAGGCATCAACGGCTAATTTGAATAAAAACAGAAGAATATTTAAGTGCCGGCCATTTTCGAAAACACTGGTAGCGGGTACAAAAGGCGGGTACAAAAGGCGGTTTTTCCTTGATGTCATCACTGTCATGTCATGCTGTCATGTCATGCTGTCATGTCATGCTGTCATGTTGGTGTATTCCAAGAAAATGGTTGCAATTCACCCAAAGATCTGTCAATAGCACCATTCGATCTTCTACTAACAACTTTAAAACACCATTATTCACATAATTACATTCACCTAGGAATTGGTTGCAAACCATCCATATCTCGTACCTACTACGGAAGCTTGTAGGTACCATCCGGGTTGTTGAAAATCCGACAACAAAATTGTGAAATCCGACATCCGAGTTGTAAAATCTTACATCTGAGTTTTGAAAATCTGACATCCGACTTGTAAAAATCCGACATCCGACTTGTTGAAAATCCGACATCCGACTTGTAAAAATCGTTGTTGTGTCTTGGAACGTGATTTCCTTCCCTGCCAACTTTATAGTTGGGTGGAAGTTCTTCGCTTGTGCAATGAACAGGTTGATTTCCTGTTTATCTACGTCCCATATTGAGAAAACGTCATCAATGAAGCGTTCCATATTGTTAATTTAACTTGGCTCTGTAGGATTCTCACAACTCGAATGTCGGATTTTTACAACTCGGCTGTCGGATTATACAACTTTGTTGTCGGATTTTCAACAACTCGGATGGCACGTACAAGCTTCGGTATTACCGTACACGATATGACTATGCGACTAGGTTTGAATCGAATTCGTGTCTTTAGACTTCTCCAGTGTTCTCTTCCGTAAATGACAGCACATGCAGTTTTCGTGACGTCATAGGTCTGTTGGGTTCTCGCGCAAAGAAGTGAATGATATATTTAGCAATTATTCTACGAGGGCGCGCTGGATATGAAATGATATATAAAGATCCCAACATCACAACTCTTTTATGTTGAATTTATTTGGCCATTTTTTCTCGGAGCCGCAAAACTGTGTATTTGCTGCTGTGTTCATTGACCATATTTGGTAGTGCATGTATATGAGCTGATAACCTGTGTCCGGTAAGCCAATGAAAATGCTGGAAATGTGATATCCGTAGTTCAGTTTTTAATAAAATGAGATAATCATTCAAAAGCGTGATATATAGGGCACTCGATCATAGTCCATTACTGAGCGATCTGAGATTAAAAAAAAAAAGATCAGAATAACCGTATTATTTTTTTGGCAATTAACATGTTAATAGCTGTGTTTCATGATTACTTGAGTACGACAACATCTTATTCCAAAATTTTATTTCACCTGCCAGTTCCACCTGCAATTTAATCAACTGAATGTTGATTATGTGAAAAATGTCTTACCTTTCTGGACTTTAGCAGCATTTTGCAGTGCTGTGAAGAAAATGAATAATCGTAGTTAAAATTTCATAAGATTTATTCAGGACAGTGGGCGGAAACCGAAAATCGAGAAAATTTGAATATTACGATGAGTTCGAAACTAGATGTCGAAATAACTTTGTTGAAGTCTAACTTATTTACATATTTTTAATGAATTTTCGCAACATACTGGACAGCATCATGATTTGAAAGCGCATGTTTTGTATAGTCGATGTTTGAAATTTGATAGGAAAATTCACACTACCAAAAAAAATTATCTGAAGAGCACATTTAATTTATAAAGTTTGCATAGCGCCTCGGGTGGTAAAATTTACCAGCCAACAAAAAATGTTAATACTTCATTTTTTTCAGTTCCCGTAAGTTTGCGTTAACTTTCATTTTCTGAACGCAATAAATGCGGCATTCTAATCTTTTGTTTAGCAACTTATTCACTCCGATAAGAGCCGCTCTCCGCCTCTATGGACCGCACATGTGACATTGTGATGTCCTATGACATCACAAAAACTATAAATTTGTTGATTTCTTTAGTGTCTTCATTGGCAGTGCAGATGGCAAGGACAACTAAAATTATTTCTCTAAATATTGATTTTCCCAACCACTGCTGTCAGGAGCCCATGGGTTCCTGCTACTGTTTAAATCGGCAATTTCTTCACCCTTTTAGGAATCGCGACTTTTGCATTATGTAGGAACATTTTCAAGAAAAAAAAAATGATCTTATGATCGTGATAAAAAGCACGCAACGTGAAATTTATTTTCTAGCGGACCCATCATGGGTAAAGTTTGTTATTGGGTTTTTACCCTACTCCGAGAGGTTTTTCTCCGGGCTCTCCAGTTTTCCCCTCTCCTCAAAAACCAACATTTCTATAGTAAATTACAATTCGATCGGATTGAGGGCAATATTG
>NC_090896.1:44488504-44491004 GCF_036669925.1 Montipora capricornis
TCACAACAACACTCTACACCCTCTTCGCAAGCAGCTAAAGTTGATGGCTTGCAAGGTCTCGGGAAAAGCCTCCAGGAGCACAACATATCAGAGAAGGATGCAACAATCATCTTGCAATCATGGTCAAATGGGACACAGAAACAATATAAACCGTACATCAAGCAGTGGATTGACTTTTATTGTGAACGACAGGCTGATCCCTACAATCAACCTTTAACAACAGTATTGGACTCCTTGGTCAACCTCCACGATAGAGTGTTGTTGAATTCAGTGTATTGTGTCGCCTTTCGTCGTTCCTTAAGATTAATAGATTGTAAAATTACCGATGAGGTACGTTTCTGTATGCCGATCTCATGTCTCATGCTCGAGCTTGGTTCACGGTGGTTCCGTTCCTTATCGACGTTGTTATTTTCTTTCTTTATGTAGGAACCGTTCTGAAACTATCATGTTCTATACACCTCAACTGGCAAGGGTAAACTTTCTAGACGGCTCTCAGTTGGAGCTTCAGATATCTGGTAGGAAACTGAAAACAGTAACTAACAAAAGATTGCTTAGTGTCGAGATTTATCGACACCTGCAATGGAACGATCATGTTTAAGCTATCATATCAACCTCTTTCTCTTCATTGCATACTCTAAAGAGTCTATACGTAATTTTGCACACTACAATCTACGAAAGCACCAAGCAGAATCACTTGCTCTTTTCAAGCTGGACTACAACGACATTGTATTTGACCCTCTACCGCAATATTTAATGAAAGGACTACAACGTGTGCAAAACGCCGCCAGTTTTGTGCTAGAAGAGACGTCAACCCCACCCACTGCATCAATATCGGATGGCTACCTGACGTGCAGCGTCGCAAGCTACATTCAATGAAAGCCGCATTTAAAGCTTTAAATTATCCTCACTGGCCATCTTATTCCGCCCTATACAAAGAGCCAACCCAAATCGTGACATGAGATCCAGCAGCACCGTTCATCTTACTATATCTTTCATTAAGGGAACGTTTCAAAACTCATCATTCAAAGCCTTCAATCAGCTTCGATTCCAATGAACATTACAAACTTAGACCTCAGTTGCGAGAGAGACTAAACGATTGTTAAATAATGAAAGAGGCCAAACTAGAATACGAAAGTTAATTAATTCACTATTGGGATGGTCAGCGGTCAAAATGGCGATCGGATGTTTGTGCTTTTGCTCTCGATATTTTTGGCCTTCTATTCATTTCTGCTCCTACTCCAATCTCGTACCCAGAGTCGTCGGGCTTCTTGGCCAGCGGGTGAACGCCCGGAGAGACTCTGGGATAATCGACTTGAACTATATTTTTGATTGGCCGCTTGCATGACAATGGCACTCCGACAGGAAGTGGGTAAGTAATTCGGAAGCCCCAGAGTTTGGAGGGAGATTCAAAATCTTAAACTAGTTTCAGTGCTGTTAGATTTTTTCTACCTCAGAAATATGTAAATCACAAAAATAATAAGACGACGAGGTTTAAATTATGTCTTATACCGCACGGGAATTTTCTCACGCCGCTAAAAAGTAATTACTGTTGTTGTTGCAAAAGTATCGTGGGAAAACAATACATCAGTCTCTTTGAGGAGAAATCCGTGGAATAAGGTCTTGTCGAAGCCATTCAGAATTACGGAAACATCAAATTTAGTAGAAGAGGACATTTGTGTCGTTTCCACAAAAGTTTGTCGATCGTGTTGCTTGCACGATGGCATTCTGAACGATGGAATGTACGCTGAAACACTAAAAATACACTTACCGAAAGCGTCAGAGGTTTCATCTTCACTTGCTCTTACAGCAAGCCAATGATCATTTCTCCAGTTTCTTTGTGTGTAAGGCTAAAATTCTTGTTTCTCGAACACTTTCAACCCGCCATTTCTACTGTTTACGGTTTTCTCTTTTCTGTTTCCGTTTAAACTCAAGCATACGTAATAAGACCGGAACCCAAGTTTTCTGGGAAAATGGAGTCGATTATCCCAGAGTCTCCGGGCGCTCACCCGCTGGCCAAAAAGCCCGAGGACTCTGGGTACGAGATTTCTCCTACTCTTGAACGTAATCAGCCCTGGAAATGAAGAGAAAGGTAAAACAGGCCAATGAGTTTCGTTTCTCTGTTTGCAAACGTATATCACCGGATTTGCGGCTCTTGCTCCTTGACGCCGGCGCCCGTGTTCGTGGATTCTCCTTTCGTCGGAGAGTCTTCTTAGCGTCACGTGTACAGTACTACCCGAATTCTGATTCAAGATATCAACTTATGCGTGTTATTGTCAGTGGAGACATCGAATCAAATCCTGGCCCTACAAACTACTCTGTTTGCAACAAAGTACTGAATTGCCAGAAACCATCGAGCATTAAGTTGCGACCAATGCACGCTGTGGTGCCATATGAAATGCGGTGAAGTGAAACTCAAGGATGACAAACGTCTCCAGCAAATGGATCAGTTCAACTGGATTTGCCCAGCATGTTTTTTAACCGCCTTAACTTTTGCTGATGC
>NC_090896.1:44513504-44516004 GCF_036669925.1 Montipora capricornis
AAATAGTAATGTAATGTGCATGTGATTTTAATCGTATGCAACACGTTTTTCACATGCAATCATTTTATTTATTTATTTTATTCATTTATTTATATACATTCATTTATACAGAAATTCCAGTTCAGCAAAGCTGGTTGAAATGGAGATCTGTACAAAATAATATGAATAAATAAAATATATATAAATGAAAGCAAAAAATCATTCGAAGAGTTCATGAAGGTGAAAAATTAACTAAGATGATTTCGATGTTTCTTTACTCTCAGTTTAAAACTAGTGAGAGACTGATCATGGCGTAACTTACGAGAAGAGTGTTTCAGGATTTGGCGGCATTGTACTTTATTATGTAGTAATAACAGACATTGAAAATGATGAGTGAGTCGTCACATCTAACCTACTAGTCTCCATTTTTTATACCTAAAATCTCCGTTATTAGAATGTTTGTTTCTAACTTAAATTTAACTTAAAGCCTGGAGATCAGATGAATCACATATTTTGGATTTACTTCAGTTGTTCTGCATTGTTGTCCTTCACTTGCTCAATTGAAGTCATTTCCTTGATAACGCGCGCCAAAATCGCCACGTTTACCTGAAAAAGTAAAAAAAAAAAAAGAAAAGACGTTATTTTGATGTTTTTCAAAGTGGGGATAATCCGGCGTAGTCTTCATCTGATCGCCATTAAGGCCGAGTGGCCAAACGGCTTCAACAGGTTTACTCCAACAACCCGGCGTTTGATTTTGTTGAACGCTGTTGAACGATGTTGACCGCCGGGCTGGCAAACGTTTTCAACACATCATCAACATTTAATTGAACGAACAAACCTTCACCAGAGGCCTGGTATTCAGCCTGCAGTTGTTGCCATGGATACGGACATGGATACGTCGTTGAGAGACCGATTAGCGATTAGTGCGCACGCGCATACCGATTAACGTTGAAAGAGAAATGTTGAATGGCTGCTGAAACAAAGTTCAATTTCAACATCGATTCAACTTCGATTGAACATGTTTCAACGCGATTGAAAGGGGATGGCAAACGGTTTCGACATATCTAACGGATGCTGAAGCCGGTTGCCCTGGCTTTTAGGGAGATTTAGCAACGCTCTTACAGCAAACGACAGACTTCATGATGAAATTTGCAGTTTCCCAAAAGCCAAGAAACCTGTTTGATTTTAGGTCATTTCTCGCTTGTAGGCAAACTGTAACAAATACAAGGAAGGATTACGTTTTTGCAAACGTTGGCCGAGTAGCACTTATATTTGAACAGACTTAACTAATTAGAGTGTAATGTGAAGTGCTAAGTTTCTACCCCATATGAGCCATGTGAGCGTTAGCCCTACTAATGGAAATGGGGCCCACACAAGGACAGAGAAAAACTCTGACCAGGGTGGGACTGAACCCACGACCCTCAGGCTAGATCACCGCTGCTCCACTGGTCAGAGTTTTTCTCTGTCCTTGTGTGGGCCCCATTTCCATCAGTAGGGCTAACGCTCACATGGTTCATATGGGGTAGATACTTAGCACTTCACATTACACTCTAATCAGTTAAGTCTGTAACAAGAACTTCTCAAAAGAAAAGGCAAGGAAGAATTATAGAATTTCCGTGCGTCTTTGACAAGCAGAAAATTACCCAGCGTTTGTTGTTTATCGCTCCGTGTAAACGCAATGTTGAACCACTCTAATATCATCATCATCAAAAGCTTATAACTCAGAATTTTCGAATAGGAGGTTTTCACGTGACGTCATCGCCGCCATGTTGGTGGACGATAACAAAAGATCTCTCATTAGCTTCTTTTGTTCGTCCACCAGAAGTCGTATATTTCTCTATTGTTATTTTTGTCTCTAGAGCTTGGTTGAAAACGTCCTATTGCGATGGAATGAGGCCAATCAGTTTACGATATTGACGGTCTATTTTTAGAAATACTGCTAGATTTATGCGGGAACAAAACGGAGTAGCATTCCGTTCGGCGCACGATTTTGCATCCCTCGTGCGCCTGGCTACTTGGTAACGGACCAATCAGGAAAGTTGCGATCATTAGGCTCAATCTGATTGGCGGGACCTGTAGTCTAAATTTATATAATATCGAAAACTGATGCTAAGTGAGGTTATGGGCTTCTGCCATCACATTATCATCGTCAACGTTTTTTACCGTCTCGTTCCAGGGAAGAAATGAGGCAAAGCAGAGTTTAAAATCTTGATGAGTAAATTCTTGAAAATCGATTTTATGATAAGATTAACAATAAAAAGTTACGACGTTTTGACCTTCCGGAGGTAATTTTCATGTGCGAGTTAAAATATACAAGTAAATTAGCATAAATATGTTTGTCACAATTAAAAATAGTTTAAAAAATACCATGATCACTAAAAAGGCAGTAAAGTATGTAACATAAGGGATAAAATATTTGTAAAAAATGGGGGACATAAATTAATTAGAAGAATAAACAAAAATAAGCTTGTACCCGTTCGTACCCGTGAGTGTCGAGAGACCAAAAACACGAGGAAGACCC
>NC_090896.1:44518504-44526004 GCF_036669925.1 Montipora capricornis
CAACTAAAACAACAACAACCACTTAAAACAAAAACAAGTAAAAGTCGGACGTTTAAATCGCCCTCTAAATGACTGATTTTACAGGGTAAGGAGCTTATAAAGGAGGTAGCCTCTATCTCCCATACTTGGCCTGGGAGTCAACCCTTATAGAACGATTCCCTTAAGAGATTTAGCACGCTCACTGTTGTAAAAGCCAATCAAAACAAAGCGTCAAGGGAAATATGATTCTTTTTGCCGGAAAAACCCGTTCCTAAAAATAAATTTACTCAGAGGAGGGTCGACTCAAGGAATAAGTGGAGATAGAGGTTCCCCTTTATGATCTCCTGAAAGGGTGTACTCATTTCGTTTATGGCCCATTACAGAAGTCGAACATTACTAGTACTGAGCTATAAGAGATTCGAGGATGCCAGGTCAGGAAACTTTCAAGCATTTCCATAACGCGGTTTCACATCGACACGGTTTTATGACCTCGAAACCGCGTCAAAAGCGATGCACCAGAAAATCCAAGTCGTGATGGTATAAGCGAGAGCTGCACTACGTGCTAAATTCACTATTTTGAATTGAACAATGCTAATTTCGCTCCAAAATACTAACCGTATTCAAATCGATGCGGTTTCGCTGTTTACGCGACAGATGAAACCGCATCGGTTTGAAAACTTTTGGTAGCGGTTTCAAATCGACAAGGTTTCAGCAACAGTCTCGATCGGTGTCGTGTAAACGGAATTTGTAACCGCATCGAAAACGATGCGGTTACAAATGAAACCGTGTTCGCGTAAACGCTGCCTATGTTGATGTGACAATTATCCCGCCTTGCTGCTAGGATCTAAATTAAGTCGAAATGGAACATATTCGATATTATACTGAGAGACATATTTAAAGGGGCTAGGTCACGCTGTTTTAGGTAATTTTGTTTAATTTTGTTAGTTATGAGCTCTAAACGTCAAATTGGCAGAGCAAGAGTCTTTCATTTGCAAAATCACGGCCACGTAACAATTGAGAATGATTTTCCAGCTGTTTAAATGACAGTTTGATATAAACTGATATAAATTTGAAAAAAGGTGGGCCGAAGTTTTTCAAAGTTACCCAAATGTAATCCATTTCAATCCTCCCCAGTTTTGTCCATCCTTGTCCCTCCTTAGCTTTCCTGTGTTTTGTTTCAATTCCTCTATAGTTTTGAGCCGTTATTTTGTTATTTCAGTTAATTCTATGACCATTTGATCAATGCTGAAATTGCCTAAAATTGCGTGACCTAGCCCCTTTAACGATTATTTCATGAGCGCGCGTTGGATATAACTGAGATTGTGAATAGCCAACGATGAGCGTTGTGCCGAGTTGGCTATAATCAGTATCATATCCAACAAGCGCGAATGGAGTAATTGTTTCATCAAATTTTCATTTAATTTTGAATGCTTGGACGTTTGGAAATTAAAGTCAATCAATTTTCAGCTTGGCAGCACTTTACGCAATCAGTTTCCATATTAAGGCCGCCGTATACTACCCGATTTTTTGTCGTAAAACTGCTGATTTTTTATCGAGATCAAATCGGGTTAAAATTTGTCGGGCCATCAGCTTGCCGCACACTAGACGTTTTCTTGCCACGACTGACCGCGTGGATGCTTACATTGGCGCCGACTCATCCAAAGGCAAGATGGCGCCAAGTTGGAATAAGCGCTTACTTACGTGACTCTCATAACACGTCCTAATTGGTTGCGAAGCGCGTGAGCCCCAACAAATTGTCTTGGTCCACCGCACACTAGCCGGCAAGACATTTTGACATCTAGCACTGTCAGATATCGTCCGGAAAAGCCTCGATCTTGTCGTAGACTTGTCTGAATTCACCGCGCACTAGCCGACAAGTCAAGATTTTTCATCGCCCGACAAAAAATCGTCTAGTGTGCGGAGGCCTATAGGTCATACGGTATGGTGTTTTTACGTGACTTCACGGCGGCCATGTTGGTTTCCCTAAACAAAAGACCGGCGGCCATGTTGGTGTCCCCAACTAATCCTCCAGGAATTGAGCTCTATTATCATGCAAACGTTTTCTTTTGTTTCGATGGAAAAACAAGGTTACTGATCACGCACTCTATATGAGCTGATAACCGAGATTGAGTGAACCAGTCACATAGGTCGAACATTTAATAATGCAAAATAACCTGGGTTAACATACAACATCTTCAGTACAATATCACTGCTGAGTTCGATCCGACTTACTATCTCTCACTGACAAAACTGTCCATTCCATCTTTTCCAGCAGCAATGCTTAAAGTTAGAATAACCATGAGAGCAGGAATACCTATGGAAGCATAAGAATCAAATAAATGATGAAAAACAGGATGGAAAGTCAGAATTAAAAGTAGAAGTCCATGGTTGAAAAACGGTAAGAAAATCTCCGCAAAAAGACCTGCGATGTGTAAAGATATCCTAGCATTTTTGATATGAGAGAGTACATTGGGTGTCCACTTTTGCAAAATAAATTTGCACCCCAGGAAACATTGTTGGAATTAAAATTTGTCTGAAAATTTTCACATTTTACGGTTACTCTAATTTTATTATAGGAAACCTCTTTTGCGTCATATTAACAGGGAAACTGTAACACCTCACAACTGTTCAAAGTGGAGGCGCTTGGGCAATTTGAAAACAAAAATAAAGGACTCTACAATTCATTGATTTGAAGTACATTATATAATTAATTATTGATGACATAATGAGAAACTAGTTGCTTAGCGACGAGAACGGCTACGAGAACACCACATAACAATAGGTTTAATTAGTAAAAAATAGTTAAGCACGCCCAGCACGTGCGTTTTACATTTTGATACATTTCTTTGCCGTTCTTGTGTTAACAACGACGTGAAATGATCAAATTTGGGGGAAACCTATTCTTAGGCCCGGTTCAGACGCCGATCTTTTCATGAGCCGAACCTAATTCCTTGAGTTAAGTACATGAAAAGATCGGCGTCTGAATCAATTTGGAACGGCTCACCCGTTCTTCCCGCCTGGCTTAGCTGGGAATCTCGCCTTTGGAACGGCTTTTGGTTCAGACGCCGTACTTTTCATGTCCCGACCCTAATGCATAAATTATTATAATGTATTTCGCAAGCAGTTTACCTCAGAGAGCATGCGTACTGGAGCTTGCATACGTCACTTGCTCAAAATGGCGACGTGGAGAGCTACTTATGCTTGCCAAAGTAGCATCAGAGAAGATGATATATGTAGTTCATGTTTTTCTAACACAAAGTACACTTGCCTTAAATGTCAAATACCAATTTGCAATAAGTGCTCAACGTTTGAAGATATTAAATAAAATGCAATGCGGTCCGCATCTTTTTTTTTCGAATTACCGCTTTCTTCCACATGGCACGTAAAATAAAACATCGATTTTGGGCGACGGATGTGTAGGTTAGCAGCATCGGCCATGTTTATTTACTACTTCTGGAAACTGCTGACCATTTCACTTCTTTTACTGGAACTGTATTAGGGACGGCCAAAAAGAACGGCGTCTGAATCAACAGGCGTACTTTTGTTAATTTGGGTCGGTCCAAATTCAAATTGAGTTCGGCTCATGAAAAGATCGGCGTCTGAACCGGGCCTTAGAGTTATTTTCGTAGAGTTATGTCGTAGAGTTAGAGTTAAGTTTCCAATATCCTGAGTTCATAAAAGCTAACCACTCGTTAACCATAGGCCTGAAAACTTTTGTTAAGGCCTAATTAGGCCTAAGGTTAGCTTTTATGCATCTTTAGGATCCTTTTTGTATTTCTGTATTTCTGAATTTAGGATTTCGGCCTTCCAAAATCTTGAATTCAGGATTTTGGAAACTTAACTCTAACTCTAATGTCATAACTCTGTGAAAATAACTCTATTGCTAGTTAATCTCTCAAATTTGGGTCATGTGGATGGAGGACGAGAGCACTTCAGTCAATTCCCTCTCTAAATATCCACACCGTTCTCACCAATTTTGTTCTTGGAATTTGTACTCATACTTTCAAAGCCGAAGGACTTGGAGCAATCGCAAAATTCTTACAGTAACGGTAAATAATATTTTTAGACGACGTCCTCGAAAGCCGTCGTCGTCGTCATCCTAGCTTAAGGTCCCTAATGTATCCCGCTGTTCCGCGGGCTCTACAAAGTCACGCGCCTCAAATTTTACAGGTCATTTGTCAACCTCGTTCCCAGGGGTTCTCTTCTCTTCAGGAGGCAGATAAGAGAGACACTGGGAACGAGGTTGGTCAGATGTTCAAGCAACTTGTTTCTCATCCTTCCCACGGGCGTTTCAGATCTTAAAACACCAATTCTTGGTTTTCACATGATGTCACGGCCGCTATGTTGGAGTCCCCAAACAATGAAACGGCGGCCATGTTGGACTCCCGATCCAATCCTCCAGGAATTGAACTCTATTGTTAGGCAAACTTTTTCTTTTGCGATACAAACACTATTTTTGAAAAAAAAAAAAGAAAAAACATGTTTCAAGAAAATTTGATCTCAAAGATTCTTTTACCCGGTGTAAAGTTATTCTTTTAATTCGATTTAAGATTTACAGACTTTGCCAGTCAAGCTGGCAAAGCGCCACAACAGCTTGCGCCAATTACTATGGCCCCTTTTTTTTACCCTCCCAACCATGATACTCAACAGAAGACAGACCACAACACCGGGAACTACGTGCCCTCCTAATTCGTTGGATTGAAGAATGCAAGCTCAATAAATTTCTCACCGTCACGTGTACTGCACTAGTGCCAAATTGCACCTGAGCTCAAAATCGTAAAACAAGATAAAATGGTATGATGAGATTTTTTTGAGGAGGTCGATGCGATATCGGTCCTTTATCTATACAGACTCATGCAAATCGGCAATTGAATACTAGCTAGGACTTCATAAGTAAAATCATCCAAAAATCCTACGCGCTAGCTCCTCGTGGCTCCATCTATGGAACACTAATATTGAACAAGTATTGAATACAGAATGTTATAGCATGTTTGTAATGAATCTTTATGGTATATTTAATTCATTTCCTGGTGAATAATCTCTTTACAATTTTCCATACGAATTACCACTTCACTCGCCCGTTTCAGGCCTTAAGCACGGTTGAAATCTAAAACTCAATACTCGACACTCGAAGCGATCCGACCATCGATCAAAACTCAGATTATAAGTCCTTCTTTTACACGTGACTTTCTTCCCGCCACACGTAATGTATGCTTATTTATGTCAAATCTATTTTTAACACACTCCCCTCCTTGATTGACAAGGGTCAATCAACAATTAACGACTGAAGTTCGTAGCGACAGAAACAGAAAAAAAAAAGAGAGGGTTCATCATTGTTTATTTTGCAATCCTTAATGTTCAGCTACGTGTTCTTGTTCAGCGTTTCCCACAAAGGTAATTGGAAAATCAGTGTTCCCTTTCTGACGTTCATGTACTCCTAATCCAGTTTCTACAGGAAACAACTTCTTTAAGGGTCTTGTCACGTCGATTACTCGATCTCCACTTCGAGTTCTCACCATTGCTGCTCGGTGAAATCCATCTCGTCCTGTAATGAGGGCTTTGACCACTCCCATATTCCACAATAGTCTCGGCGTCCTGTCCTTGTGAATGCAAACAACGTCTCCTACATTGACAGTTGGTTGCCTGTTTTTCAGTTGGCAATTATGATGGACACGTACCTCTGTCAAGTACTCCTTCTGCCAACGTCTCCAAAACTGCGACAGAACAGTTGTCAGATACTTCGCACGTCTTGACAATTCACTTCTGGTCTGAGGCGCTTCCGAGGGAGTTTTCTCTTCTTTACTCAACAGGCGACGACCAATAACCAATTGTGACGGCGTCAACGGACTTCGTAATTCATCATCCACGTACGTGAGAGGTCGTGAATTCAGTATTCCCTCTATTTCCACAACAACAGAGAGCAATTCTTCATAGCTGACTCTCGCGGTTCCTAAGATTTTCTTGAGACAGCGTTTAGTTGATCTAACGAGACGTTCAAAAAATCCTCCCCACCAAGGAGCTAACGCGACATTAAATTTCCATTCTATGCGGTGGTCTGCCAGCAACTTCTTCAGCTCTTCACTCTTGAAAGTGGATCCATTATCTGACACTACAAGATTTGGAACACCTCGTCTGGCAATGAACCTTTTAAAACTTCTCACGAAAGCTTCGGTTGTCAACCTCGGGACGACGTCGAGATGAACTGCACGACTGGAGGCACATGTGTATAACACGATGTATGCCTTGTTCATATCATCACTCTTGTGATAAATGTCGTTGACATAAACAGGGCCCGCAAAGTCAACCCCTATACTTGTAAATGCAAATTCGTCGGACAATCTGAACCCTGGAAGTTGAGAGGTAGGTGGCGTTCCATATGGACGACCTTCAAGTTTGTTGCACAGTACACACTTGTTGATTATACTCTTCACCGTTTGTCTGCCCTTCACAATCCAATACCGTGACCTAACTTGAACCAAGGTCTCTGCCACTCCATTGTGCATCACTTGATCATGGCACTTGAGAATCACCAACTTAGTGAAATATTGACTTCTCGGCAACAGTATCGGAAATCGTGTATCGTACGGTAGGGAAGACATGCCAATTCTTCCTCGACATCGTAGTATCCCTTCTTCGTCTCTATCAAGTCCTAATGATGACTTCATCTGTGGATACTTGTCGCTTTTTGGGATCTCTTGCTGAACGTGCCTAATCCACAACATCTCTGCTTGTCTGTATAATTTCGTAAAATCTTCTTCCGTTCCTTCTCGGGACCTCGTCCTCTTCAATTTCTCAATAAACAACACAACCAACACAGTCACTCTTAGAAGCTTGGTTAAAGAACTAAAGTTTTCAAGATTGATTAAGTTATCTAGACTCGCTTCTTCTTCCTTCCCTTCAACGCACGTGGTGACTAAGCTGGAAACAGCTGGTTTAAAGGATTTCAGTTCGCTTAAATCTTCTCTGGCTTGTACAACTGTCGGTTGAACTGGCCACTGCTCACTACTCTTAGACAGGAAGTCGGGTCCATGTAGCCACCGGCTGCTTTCTTTCAACTCAGTAGACTTGATTCCTCTGGACGCTATATCAGCTGGATTGTCTGCTGTGGGACAGTACCTCCACTGCTCAGGGCGTGAATTCCTTCGAATTTCGGCCACTCGGTTCTCGACAAACTGCTTGTACTCCTTATCAGTGTTTGTGATCCACCACAGCGAAATCATGGAATCTGTCCAGTTGAAAATATCGTCAATTTTTACGTCGTTTAATGCTTAACTCACGCTGTTCAACAATCTGGTCGCAGTTAAGTTGGACAGCAACTCCAGACGAGGGATAGTTTGTTTAGCTAATGGTGCAACTCTTGTCTTCGAAGATACTATCTGACATTCCACCCTCGCCTCATACTCTACTCTCATGTAGACCACAGCTCCATAAGCCTTTTCCGATGCGTCAGCAAAACAGTAAAGTTGGACTGAATTGACCTTGTCTCCATTCCATCCCTTAGCATAACATCTCTTAAAGCTC
>NC_090896.1:44541004-44548504 GCF_036669925.1 Montipora capricornis
ATTTGCAAAAAGCTTTAAAATACAAAGCAATGTATGGCATTCCTTTCCAAATTAAAGCTTAATGATCTCTGAAAAATGCATGGTTACCCCCAATTTTCTTTTTGGATACCAAGAACATTTGCTAAGTTCTGCTTTCTCCGTATAAATTTAAACCGCGCAAAACATATCCCTGCATTAGTAAGCGATACCGATAGGAAATCCCAGTATCTGGAGATGCGCAGAACGTAAGCCAAATAACAATAGTAGGCACCGTCCTTAAAAGTTTCAAGGAAATTGAGCTTTTGTTTCTATATAATAACCAAATCAATGTACGCGCTCTTTTGATTGGTCAATCAGCTATGGTTTATTGTGCCAGTAAACTGATGGAAATTTCGCTCGTCTTCTGATTTTGACATCCAGGTTCAAATTCAAGTCCCACTCGAGACTTCCTGGATCAAATTCAAACAGTGGTCAGAACGGATCTTGAACAGCTATAAAACGAAAACCTAACGTTAATTTATTCTTCCTAGCTCGAACATTTTCTCATATATTCGATGTTTACTGTTAACTTGTCAAATTTCATTTATTTTAAAAACATGCCAAATAAAGCCAAATAAAGATCAGATGATAATGATGACCATGATTATTATTATTTCTCAAGGCAATCTCCATGACCACTTGGCCACGCTGCCGTAGTATATGGGATTCAACAGGACTTGTTATCTTTAGGTCACCAACGCAAATACCCATACAAACGCTGATATGGTATGAATCACAATTCGATAACTCAAACCATTTTGAAAATCAGTTGATGGGATCTTCATGTAATTTGTCTTCTTTGAGTCCTCAAGATAAAATTCGCTCTTGTTATCCGATCCTGCTCGCTTGACCTGCAAATCTAGAGGAGGTAAGATGATCAGTGGCTGTAGTTTTTAGCTAAAAATGCACTGGGAAAAGTACCTAAACTTAATGATCACATGATCAACAATGTTATCAGCTGTGGAGATGTGAACAATATGAGTAAAGGAAAAACAAAGAAGCAAAAAAAAAAGGTTTTTTTCAAGGAACGCTCTGACGTTCAGCATGTCTGCACAAAGGAAAGTGCAACGCTTCGCGAACGAACGAAATTAGGTTATTCGCTAGCTTATCCGGCAGCACTGACTAAGATAGATACTACATCAGGATCGGACCCGACGCAAAGCTCGAAAAATGGTATTTTCGGCTTTCTCTTCTAGTATAACGACAATAACGATAACAATAACGATAACGATAACGAAAAAACAAAACAAAAACAAAAACAAAAATAATAATCATAACATTAACTTTATTTAAGTATCAAGATTAGTTAGCCGAGCACGATAGAGTGCTCTACTAGTTGGGGAGACTACAAATCAAGATCGGCAAGTTATTCAGACCACGACTAGCACTAGTAGTAGACGAGAAAATAAAGAGAGACAGAGGAAGCTTATAGCTGTTATTCACCAATTTCACAATTAAAAGGTATTTCTAGAAAGGGAGGTCGATTTGCGTCAACCGTCGCATCAATATGAACCCATCAGAGGACGACAACATTGTGCAAGGCGGAACGGCCCGTGTGAACGTCTCCGAAAACATACTTTCATCTCTTTCTCTCTTTCTCTCTCTCTGTTGTCCTTGAAGCGCTTGTCGAGCTTCTACCAGAAGAACATGAGGTAAGCGAGCAAATACCCCAAAAATTTGGCTATATTCTACTGAAAACTATTTGAAACATATTATTCCGAGTTCTGCTTTATACTGTCTTGTTATTTCAAGGAAGACACGTCATTGGTCAGTTGGTGTGAAAATGGACCGTGTAGCGATGGGACCAACCTTAGAAGAATTAATGTGGGGAACAAGGATTCGCTGTCCCACTTCACATATATTCTCGCCCCTATCAACTCCTCTCTGAAGGCCTACAGTGCATGAAAATTCCCGCTAAAGAAGACGTCAGTTGAGAAAACGTGCGTTCCTAACTTAGGACTAAACGTGAGAATACTAACCAATTTTGTCGCTGGTCAAGTACAGGGCAGGCAATGATGTTGACAGATGAATGTCGGCAAATTGAAGTGCGAATTCCTCAAAAGCTATCGTAGCCATTAATACGTTCTCCATCTTTTCTTGCAGTGAAACGGACCCATTTGAATCTTGACCGGTTGCTGATGTATGATTGATGTAGTCGTTAATTTTGTCGCAGAAAATTGCGACTGCCTCCTAAAAAACCAACCCATGAATTCATCGTTATAATTCAATTCAATGACATTTTACGTATTCTACTCGAACTCATTCATTCCACTCGTAACAGTATACGCAAAGCAAGAGCAGCATAGCTCATAAACACAGCTAACACCCTTGAACCATTTGGTCCTAATAAGAAAGATGAAATGTGAAAGGACCCGGAAGACTGGAGTTGTGATGTCATTAACCATACCCCACCTAGAGAATAGCTTGATGATAATGATGTCATCGTCATCGTCATCTGGCCGTGTCCCTTGATAGGTTCTCAGGACACAATAGGTAACGTGAACACACCATAACACCAACCCGGTGTGGCTAACACATCACACATGCACACAGCCATGGACATGCTAATGAGGCCTAACAACGTTGAGACAGCAGCAGGTGTCCATGGTTGCCAACTAACCGTTTGAAATGATTGTGGGCATGCGTAATGTGTTGGGCACACAGGGTTGGTGATATTATGGTGTATTCACCTTGATTTTAAAAAAGACATAGTAGATTCATATGATGTTATGTTTTCACCCCTTGGAAGTCGGTCTAAGTAGGTTGACTTCTACGTGCCTCGAAAAGTCTGGTCCTACTAGAGGCCGTGCGCAGCGAAGTCACTACCGCAGACACAATACCATTTCACAATTTTAAACGAAGGGCTAAATGGGAGAACGCAAATCTAATGCTAAGTTTTTCAATGAAAGAAATCTAGTTAATTACCTCTAAAGAATTGTTGCTTAGGACGTCCAGTGCACTTAAGGCACTGCTCATCTAAAAAAAAAATGAAAATATATATGAATTTTCATGGATGAGTAAGGAGGGTCAACTTAAGTTAACCCTGAGGGATAACTTTGAAACATGAATTATATCGGTGGGGCTGTGGAATTGGGAAGCTGGAAGGTCACGGGATCTTTTGTCTTCCAATCTCGTTCACAGGACTGACCATTTACCACTCCACCTCAAGCGAAGGGAAACTTCCTGGAACAAGGTTGCCCTGCCGGACGTAGCTTCATTAGGGATGAGTTTCTCGATTTCAAGCCGCGCACGTCTGCAAGAGTGGTGTTTTTTCCCGTTTATTCATCGTATACAACTAAATTAACTGATTTTATATCTGGTATCCAGCGCAAAATCGTTTCCGGCAAAGTTAAGTAAAATGCATCATCGACAACCGGTATTGTAAAGCATCATAACGTTTTTGGCAATTCACCTCAATCACAGGCAATAAAATGAGCCAATAATATCACAAAGCCAAACCATGTGGTCGGCGACAAGAGCGGAAAGCGCATATTGTACTTTCTTGCCGATATTCGTCCGTCTTTATGAAATAAAAGGTATTTAAAGAACTATTAAATTCAGCTTTATATTACAAGTAGTGCATGTCAAGTAGAACGAAAGTCCCACCTTGGGTTACATCACTTACGAATGCCGATTTATTACGTAAATTCAAGTCTACAATTCTTTTAAAGCACTTCAGCATTCTTTCTTCATCACCTCGTTGCCACAATATCTTCAAAACTATTCCTCTTGTAACTTTTCGTCGTAGTAGCAACCTTAAAAACTACCTTGTTCCTGCCAAACTACACAATCCTACACATAAAAATTAATCTTGTGGTTCTTACCGATATGGCAATAACTGTTCTACATGCACCTAGACATTACTGACGGACAAACTACTAACACATTCCACTTCACAGTCGCAACAAGGCACATAACTTATTACATCAACTGCAATTAAAAAAACTCTATCTAAATGGTACAGTGCGGTCATCGCCATAAACAACGCATTGGAGAAACCGAACGAAAACTCAAAGACCGTTTTAACGAACACCGCAGACCAGTCGACAAACCTACCAACGTGTCCAAGCCTACCACAGTTTCAGGACACTTCCTGACTAATAAATGATCCCACCGCCAAAGACATTTCACTTATTCCCCCCGAACCACCATTTATTCCAATCGTGATATTGTACACAAAGCAAAACAAGCATAGTTCATAAACACAGCTAACGCCCTCGGACCTTAAGGTCTTCGTAAGAAAGATGAAAAGTGATTTATCCTTTCCCTGCATATTTCTTACCATTAAATCGTTTCAATTTTTATCGTTCCTGTTATTATGATTATCGATCGTTTCGTCGCTCTTTTTCCAACTATTCCGATTCGTCAGAGTAATCTGATTCTTTGAAAAAGTCATTTTAAAGACATTGTAGCAACGAGATTTAATATACGACTAATAGACGTAAATTCTTGGAAACAGGTGATATCGAGGAGCCTATTGGGGAGAAAAGAGAGCTAAGGAACACTTGGTGTCACTCATAAAAATCGGCGAGCATAGAATTACGACATCACATGGCCTATTCATTCAACTGAATCGTTTTTCTCAAACCAGGAACCAATGTCCAAGAGGTTCCAACTTGGATATAATTGTGTAGTGGCGTCTTCACGAAGAGAATTATTTTTTTATTGATTATCTTGAAAACCCAGACCTTTTCAGCCAATCGAAAGCCTACCATGATTAATAATTAAATAACCCTGGGACCGAGAATAGTCAATTCCGCCATCCTAAACTCGTTTAGAACTTGTTTGAGAAAAGCTTGGGTTGTGAAAAACCCAGAACAGTCAAAGCAATGCTACAATTGTAGGTCACAACAACGGAGACAACTTCACAGACCCTTTTCGAACAGTGTATGGGTTATTTGCGTCCCACGATGTTTTCAATTAGTACTATTAATGGAGGGGACCCGCCTTGTTCCCAAGACGTCTCTCTCACGATTGAGATTTGCGCGCAAGAGAGCGCGAAAAGGCTGTCTTCTTTCTCCTTCCCTTGGCTCCTCGCGGTTCGCGCTCGTCATCAGCCACTCGCGCCTCCCCTTGTTGGCGAACAAAATGCAAAACAAAGCACCTGAGGAGGAGGCAGGATTTTGACTGGTAAACCCATTGACTAATCAGGCACCCTAGGGCACCCCCAGATGACGAGTAAAATAATCTGGCGTTAGACAATAAAATCTGTCAAGTCTCACTCCCAGAAGTCAATGGGTTAAGGGCTGTGAGACGTATATGTTTTAAGGTCCTCACGCGAGAAGACTCGAAAGAGGTCACTACAAGGGCAGCACATCTCCCTTAGGTAGTGCCAGTACATTTTTAACTCTAATATTTATTCCCCAAAACGTGAATACGGCTCCAAAAAGCTTGCCGCCACTTCGTCTTACCTTCGTTATCAGGCTGTCTTTATTTCCAGCCGTATTGTCGTCAAACTGGACGAGAACAGCAAAATGCGTCAAATAATGGCAGCTGCATACGGTTACGGAGCCGTTCATGAAAGTCACGTGACAGCCTTGGTTTGACCAACTTGCAGGACTAAAATTGGAGGAATAGACCATATTCGTATTCTCAGTATTGGACTGGAACTAGCATGCAATGGAGGCTAATGCGGGGGAATCTTTTCAAATGCCAATACTTTTTAATATATTCCCCCGCATGAGCCTCCATTGCAAGGTAGTTCCAGTCCAATACTGAGAATACGAATATGGTCTATTAAAAACAATCAGAATCCGGGATGGTGGGTGTTAGTGTTCTTATGTATCGGCGACTTCGACGGAGACGACGATATCGATCACCAGACAATATGATTTCTCGTTATTGGGGATAAATTTCGTCCGAATTGTTCTGCAACAAAAAATTTGCATCAATGTGCCTAAAGTGAAAAATTATCTTGGAATGCTCTCGTTATCAAGATAACCTGAAATTTGGCCGCTTCACGTCGCTGTTTTGACGATGACAACAATAAAAGGTACCAAAATGAAAAACGCACGAGCTGGGAGAGGTCACTGTTTTCCTTAGTTCCAGTCTTTGTCGACTTTGTCGTTGCCTAAGGTCTCTAGCAATAAAGGTGCCTGCGGAAAAAGCTGCATATTTTCTTTGATTTTTTTTTTTTTTTTCCTCTTTGTAAATTGTTTGCCTTCGAGTTTTCTTAAATTCAGCTTACTGCGATATTGTATAGTTGATTTGGGCAAACCCTAATTACAAATTCATTGTTTCTTTCCTTAATTATTAATAAACTTTTGATCCGCATAACATCTCAAGATTATGAATTCATCGTTAATTTATTCATATAGACTCACCCGATTTCGGAAAAGTTCCAAAACACACATTCCCTGCGCCTTGTTGCGGGCTGAAAACAAGTCAAGGCGTAAGCCATATAATAGGCTGATTTAGCGACAGAACGGGAACGTCAGTGGCGACGTCGCGCGCAGCAAAACTACCAATGAGAATTTAGAATAGAGAAGAAAAGAGTGGAGTCTACTCTATTCTGAATTCTCATTGCTGTTTTTTCTGCGCGCGCCGTCGCCACTGACGTTCCCGTTCTGTTGCTAAATCAGCCTAATGGTCGCAAAGGTTTTGTCTTTCCTAAAGCAACAAGGACCATTTCTGTCTTTCCTCGTTACTAAGTCTAGTCCCGTCAACAGCCACTATGCTGACAAAACCAAAGTAATCATGTTGGCCAATTACAACAGGTGATGGCAATAAAATGAGCCAATCACAGAGCAAAACAAATAGATGCAGCTGGCACTGAGCGAGGGAAAACGTGTGCGATTGTGATTGGATGAAAATATAATTGAATAAAACCTAACCACTCAGGAGTTGTTTTTTATGGCCTCACCGAGTTTGGTCTTATCGTGTGTCCACCTTGCTGTCACGGAAAACCAGGCTATCTAATATATGAGACGTTGTTCATAAAAAAAAAAAAAGAAACCAAGCTTGAGCATGCAAGAGGACTCTATTCGCGCAAAACTATTTGTCGAATTTGAACATACTTATAATGCATACATGTTAAGTACAACACTAGATGTTAATAATTCCTATCAACTTACACCGTATAAATTAGTCAGGTTAAAAAGTTTTTTTGACACTTGAAAATGATGTCATGACAAAATCGAAACGTAGTGAAAGACTAATTGCTATTGTTATTCTTAAATAATAGTTTTTAGTGTGAATTCAAACAAAGTTGTTGTTGTGAGTTATAGAAACAACCAAAGTACCTGAACATTTTTAAATCCCAAAGTGACATTTTCTTGTAGAGAATTAGGCTGGGGACGCATGGTTACTGACATTATGATAGTGTTAAGGTTCTTGCTGTAATATAATCAATAAAAGGTTATCACAACAATAACACTAATAGAGTGGTTTTCAATTGAGTGTCGAAAGTAATTAGCGAATTACTTTGGTTTTTGGTTACTTTACTCAGTGATTTGTTCAAAGTTCTCTCGCCAATTTCTCAAC
>NC_090896.1:44558504-44568504 GCF_036669925.1 Montipora capricornis
TGTTATGTTTTCACCCCTTGGAAGTCGGTCTAAGTAGGTTGACTTCTACGTGCCTCGAAAAGTCTGATCCTACTAGAGGCCGTGCGCAGCGAAGTCACTAGGGCAGACACAATACCATTTCACAATTTTAAACGAAGGGCTAAATGGGAGAACGCAAATCTAATGCTAAGTTTTTCAATGAAAGAAATCCAGTAAATTACCTCTAAAGAATTGTTGCTTAGGACGTCCAGTGCACTTAAGGCACTGCTCATCTAAAAAAAAAAAGAAAATATAAATGATTTTTCATGGATGAGTAAGGAGGGTCAACTTAGTTTTAAGTTAACCCTGAGGGATAACTTTGAAACATGAATTATATCGGTGGGGCTGTGGAATTGGGAAGCTGGAAGGTCACGGGATCTTTTGCCTTCCAATCTCGTTCACAGGACTGACCATTTACCACTCCACCTCAAGCGAAGGGAAACTTCCTGGAACAAGGTTGCCCTCCCGGACGTAGCTTCATTAGGGATGAGTTTCTTGATTTCAAGCCGCGCACGTCTGCAAGAGTGGTGTTCTTCCCCGTTTATTCATCGTGTACAACTAAATTAACTGATTTTATATCTGGTATCCAGCGCAAAATCGTTTCCGGCAAAGTTAAGTAAAATGCATCATCGACAACCGGTATTGTAAAGCATCATAACGTTTTTGGCAATTCACCTCAATCACAGGCAATAAAATGAGCCAATAATATCACAAAGCCAAACCATGTGGTCGGCGACAAGAGCGGAAAGCGCATATTGTACTTTGTTGCCGATCTTCGTCCGTCTTTATGAAATAAAAGGTAGTTAAAGAACTATTAAATTCAGCTTCATATTACAAGTAGTGCATGTCAAGTAGAACGAAAGTCTCACCTTGGGTTACATCACTTACGAATGCCGATTTATTACGTAAATTCAAGTCTACAATTCTTTTAAAGCACTTCAGCATTCTTTCTTCATCACCTCGTTGCCACAATGTCTTCAAAACTATTCCTCTTGTAACTTTTCGTCGTTGTAGCAACCTTAAAAACTACCTTGTTCTTGCCAAACTACACAATCCTACACATAAAAATTAACCTTGGGGTTCTTACCGATTTGGCAATAACTGTTCTACATGCACCTAGACATTACTGACGGACAAACTACTAACACATTCCACTCCACAGTTGCAACAAGGCACATAACTTATTACATCAACTGCAATTAAAAAAACTTTATCTAAATGGTACAGTGCGGTCATCGCCATAAACAACGCATTGGAGAAACCGAACGAAAACTCAAAGACCGTTTTAACGAACACCGCAGACCAGACGACAAACCTACCAACGTGTCCAAGCCTACCACAGTTTCAGGACACTTCCTGACTAATAAATGATCCCACCGCCAAAGACATTTCACTTATTCCCCCCGAACCACCATTTATTCCAATCGTGATATTGTACACAAAGCAAGACAAGCATAGCTCATAAACACAGCTAACGCCCTCGGACCTTAAGGTCTTCGTAAGAAAGATGAAAAGTGATTCATCCTTTCCCTGCATATTTCTTACCATTAAATCGTTTCAACTTTTATCGTTCCTGTTATTATGATTATCGATCGTTTCGTCGCTCTTTTTCCAACTATTCCGATTCGTCAGAGTAATCTGATTCTTTGAAAAAGTCATTTTGAAGACATTGTAGCAACGAGATTTAATATACGACTAATAGACGTAAATTCTTGGAAACAGGTGATATCGAGGAGCCTATTGGGGAGAAAAGAGAGCTAGGGGACACTTGGTGTCACTCATAAAAATCGGCGAGCATAGAATTACGACATCACATGTCCTATTCATTCTTCTGAATCGTTTTTCTCAAACCAAGAACCAATGTCCAAGAGGTTCCAACTTGGATATAATTGTGTAGTGGCGTTTTCACGAAGAGAATTATTTTTTTATTGATTATCTTGCAAACCCAGACCTTTTCAGCCAATCGAAAGCCTACCATGATTAATTATTAACTAACCCTGGGACCGAGAATAGTCAATTGCGCCATCCTAAACTCGTTTAGAACTGGTTTGAGAAAAGCTTGGGTTGTGAAAAACCCAGAACAGTCAAAGCAATGCTACAATTGTAGGTCACAACAACGGAGACAACTTCACAGACCCTTTTCGAACAGTGTATGGGTTATTTGAGTCCCACGATGTTTTGAATTAGTACTATTAATGGAGAGGACCTGCCTTGTTCCCAAGACGTCTCCCTCACGATTGAAATTTGCGCGCAAGAGAGGACGGGAAGGCTGTCTTCTTTGTCCTTCCCTTGGCTCCTCGCGGTTCGCGCTCGTCATCAGCCACTCGCGCCTCCCCTTGTTGGCGAACAAAATGCAAAACAAAGCACCTGAGGAGGAGGCAGGATTTTGACTGGTTAACCCATTGACTACTCAGGCACCCTAGGGCACCCCCAGATGACGAGTAAAATAATCTGGCGTTAGCCAATAAAATCTGTCAAGTCTCACTCCCAGAAGTCAATGTGTTAAGGGCTGTGAGACGTATATGTTTTAAGGTCCTCACGCGAGAAGACTCGAAAGAGGTCACTACAAGGGCAGCACATCTCCCTTAGGTAGTGCCAGTACATTTTTAACTCTAATATTTATTCCCCAAAACGTGAATACGGCTCCAAAAAGCTTGCCGCCACTTCGTCTTACCTTCGTTATCAGGCTGTCTTTATTTCCAGCCGTATTGTCGTCAAACTGGACGAGAACAGCAAAATGCGTCAAATAATGGCAGCTGCATACTGTTACGGAGCCGTTCATGAAAGTCACGTGACAGCCTTGGTTTGACCAACTTGCAGGACTAAAATTGGAGGAATAGACCATATTCGTATTCTCAGTATTGGACTGGAACTAGCATGCAATGGAGGCTAATGCGGGGGAATCTTTTCAAATGCCAATACTTTTTAATATATTCCCCCGCATGAGCCTCCATTGCAAGGTAGTTCCAGTCCAATACTGAGAATACGAATATGGTCTATTAAAAACCATCAGAATCCGGGATGGTGGGTGTTAGGGTTTTTATGTATCGGCGACTTCGACGCAGACGACGATATCGATCATCAGAAAATAGGATTTCTTGTTATTGGGGATAAATTTCGTCCGAATTGTTCTGCAATAAAATTTGCATCAATGTGCCTAAAGTGAAAAATTATCTTGGAATGCTCTCGTTATCAAGATAACCTGAAATTTGGCTGCTTCACGTCGCTGTTTTGACGATGACAACAATAAAAGGTACCAAAATGAAAAATACACGAGCTGGGAGAGGTCACTGTTTTCCGTAGTTCCAGTCTTCGTGGACTTTGTCGTTGCCTAAGGTCTCTAGCAATAAAGGTGCCTGCGGAAAAAGGTGCATATTTTCTTTGATTTTTATTTATTTTTTCCTTTTTGTAAATTGTTTGCCTTCGAGTTTTCTTAAATTCAGCTTACTGCGATATTGTATAGTTGATTTGGGCAAACCCTAATTACAAATTCATTGTTTCTTTCCTTAATTATTAATAAACGTTTGATCCGCATAACATCTCAAGATTATGAATTCATCGTTAATTTATTCATATAGACTCACCCGATTTCGGAAAAGTTCCAAAACACACATTCCCTGCGCCTTGTTGCGGGCTGAAAACAAGTCAAGGCGTAAGCCATATAATAGGCTGATTTAGCGACAGAACGGGAACGTCAGTGGCGACGTCGCGCGCAGCAAAACTACCAATGAGAATTTAGAATAGAGAAGAAAAGAGTGGAGTCTACTCTATTCTGAATTCTCATTGCTGTTTTTTCTGCGCGCGCCGTCGCCACTGACGTTCCCGTTCTGTTGCTAAATCAGCCTAATGGTCGCAAAGGTTTTGTCTTTCCTAAAGCAACAAGGACCATTTCTGTCTTTCCTCGTTACTAAATCTAGTCCCGTCAAGAGCCACTATACTGACAAAACCAAAGTAATCATGTTGGCCAATTACAACAGGTGATGGCAATAAAATGAGCCAATCACAGAGCAAAACAAATAGATGCAGCTGGCACTGAGCGAGGGAAAACGTGTGCGATTGTGATTGGATGAAAATATAATTGAATAAAACCTAACCACTCAGGAGTTGTTTTTTATGGCCTCACCGAGTTTGGTCTTATCGTGTGTCCACCTTGCTTTTAATTCTCTGTCACGGAAAACCAGGCTATCTAATATATGAGACGTTGTTCATAAAAAAAAAGAAGAAACTAATCTTGAGCATGCAATTGGACTCTATTCGCGCAAAACTATTTGTCGAATTTGAACATACTTATAATGAATACATGTTAAGTACAACACTAGATGTTAATAATTCCTATCAACTCACACCGTATAAATTAGTCAGGTTAAAAAGTTTTTTTTTAACACTTGAAAATGATGTCATGACAAAATCGAAACGTAGTGTAAGACTTATGTCGCTAATTGTTATTCTTAAATAATAGTTTTTAGTGTGAATTTAAACAAAGTTGTTGTTGTGAGTTATAGAAACAACCAAAGTACCTGAACATTTTTAAATCCCAAAGTGACATTTTCTTGTAGAGAAGTAGGCTGGGGACGCATGGTTACTGACATTATGATAGTGTTAAGGTTCTTGCTGTAATATAATCAATAAAAGGTTATCACAACAATAACAATAATAGAGTGGTTTTCAATTAAGTGCCGAAAGTAATTAGCGAATTACTTTGGTTTATGATTACTTCACTCAGTGATTTGTTCAAAGTTCGCTCGCCAATTTCTTAACCAATCAGATGTGAAACAAAAACCAATCGTGGCTTGCGGGTGCACATTTTCCCGCGCTTTGTGTCGGCTACGTGTAATTACTTCGAGTTTGGATTGGTTAACTGGATTGTCTTCGACCTTTTTGATTGACCAAAGTAATTACTTTGGTTTTGGTTTTACGACACTCAATTGAAAACTGCTCTAATCTAGGCATTCTCCCAAAAATACAATTAAGATAAAAATCAGACGCCTCAATGAGAGAGCGAAAGCCTAGACCTAGTTAATTGATGTCCATCGCTTAGTAATAGAGCATCAAAACAACGTAATAGGTTCAACTGCCGTTCGGAGCGCTCGCCGACATCTCCCGAGTATGCCCGATCGAGCGACCATTGATAAGCACAAAGCGCAAAAAAGGTTAGGTGTGGGAATCAACGGGAAATGTATTGATTACTTCTCACACTACTTGGTCTACTACTGGCCCCTGTCCGCTTATCGGTTCTTGCTTTGTCACTAGCGTCATGTTTTAACCATTTTTTGAAATTAATTATTCTTATTTCAATCAATTAGGTCGGCCATTTCTCAGTTGGGAAAGCCATTTCTCAGTGACTTCCCTCGAGGCTTTTCAGGACTGAAAAATTGACAATACTATCTAGGGTTCTCTGAACGAACAAGGCCAAGCTACAATACAGGGGACTATGCCACCTATTTCTTTTCGTGTGTGGATTCATTAAAACTTCACACCCAAACCTGAAATTAACTGTCCAGAAATACACGTTATTATATGGACGCCCAATTTTACTCCCAAGTTTAAACATTTGCTTCCCATTTATAGCAATAAGATTGTGAGGATTAGTGTTATTTTTGGTCAGGGTAAAGCTGGTTCTCTTTACTTTTGAAGACCGGAGTGGCAAACTTTGCCATGAAGTTTTTTTTTTTTCTTTTGTGAGACACTAGTGACGAGAAGATCAAAGGAACACTTATCAAAACACTTAGCAGACAAGGTAAAGAGCAAAGACAAAAAGGATTTTCATAAAGCCTTTGAGAATGTCGCCAATGAAGAAATTATTCGACAAAGGATGGTACTCTGCATGGGTTTCCATTAATTTAACACAAACATTCCTTATCACAAACCTGGTGTTGTTTGTTGTGTCTTCTTCGGTGGAAGAAGTTGTAAACATCTCATGAAGATCTTTGTAAAGAACCCCAAGTAATACTGAACCTAGAGAACGGGACTCATAAGTTGGTGAAAGGATCATACAATTATTCTCTTTATATTAGAGAAATCGATCTCAGTTGATTAACTTTCATGGCGATTGCTGGTAACAGAATATTAAAGAAGTAGCAATGCTTACGAACTTTGAAAAAACCCTTATTAGAAAAATGTTATGACAGCGCCTTTAAATTACATATAATTTTCATCAGAAGAACAAGATCTTAAAAAAAACAAGTAACTTGCAACTCCTTTCCTTGAAACAAAGCTGGAGATTTTAAGACAAAATAAGATCGAAGCTGCAAGCGCGGGAAAATGTACGAGCTACGTTACATCCAAATAAGGAATTTTTTAAACTATAGAAAAATCCAGCTTTGAACCAGAGTTAGGGAAGTTGCCTACTAATTCAAAGGTATTTTTTCGCGATTTTATTGATATGCGGGAAAAGCAGATCTCAACAAGAGTTATTAAAATCCAAAAAGAAAATTGGGAGTAACCACGCATCATTCTTCAAAGATAATTAATCAACAATATTTGCAAAAAGCTTTAAAATACAAAGCAATGTATGGCATTCCTTTCCAAATTAAAGCTTAAATATTTCTGAAAAATGCATGGTTAGCCCCAATGTTCATTTCCGATATCAAGAGTACTTGCTAAGTTCTGCTTTCTCGGTATAAATTTAAACCACGCAAAACATATCCCTGCATTAGTAAGCAATACCGATAGTAAATCCGAGTATCTGGAGATGCGCAGAACGTAAGCGAAATAACAATAGTAGGCACCGTCCTTAAACGCTTCAAGGAAATTGAGCTTTTGTTTTTACATAATAACCAAATCAATGTACGCGCTCTTTTGATTGGTCAATCAGCTATGGTTTATTGTGCCAGTAAACTGATGGAAATTTCGTTCGTCTTCTGATTTTGACATCCAGGTTCAAATTCAAGTCCCACTCGGGACTTCCAGGATCAAATTCAAACAGTGGTCAGAACGGATCTTGAACAGCTATAAAACGAAAACCTAACGTTAATTTATTCTTCCTAGCTCGAACATTTTCTCATATATTCGATGTTTACTGTTAACTTGTCAAATTTCATTTATTTTAAAAACATGCCAAATAAAGCCAAATAAAGATCAGATGATAATGATGACCATGATTATTATTATTTCTCAAGGCAATCTCCATGACCACTTGGCCACGCTGCCGTAGTATATGGGATTCAGCAGGACTTGTTATCTTTAGGTCACCAACGCAAATACCCATACAAACGCTGATATGGTATGAATCACAATTCGATAACTCAAACCATTTTGAAAATCAGTTGATGGGATCTTCATGTAATTTGTCTTCTTTGATTCCTCAAGATAAAATTCGCTCTTGTTCTCCGATCCTGCTCGCTTGATCTGCAAATCTAGGGGAGGTAAGATGATCAGTGGCTGTAGTTTGGAAATAAAAATACACAGGGAAAGATACCTAAACTAAATGATCACATGATCAACCAGGTTGTCAGCTGTGGAGTGAACAATATGAGTAAAGGAAAAACAAACAAGCAAAAAAAAAAGGTTTTTTTCAAGAAAAGCTCTGACGTTCGTTCAGCATTTCTGCACAAAGGAAAGTGAAACGCTTCGCGAACGAACGAAATTAGGTTATTCGCTAGCTTATCCGGCAGCACTAACTAAGATAGATACTACATCAGGATCGGACCCGACGCAAAGCTCGAAAATTGGTATTTTTGGCTTTCTCTTCTAGTATAACGACAATAACGATAACGATAACGATAACGAAAAAAACAAAACAAAAACAAAAACAAAAATAATAATCATAATATTAACTTTATTTAAGTATCAAGATTAGTTAGCCGAGCACGATCGAGTGCTCTACTAGTTGGGGAGACTACAAATCAAGATCGGCAAGTTATTCAGACCACGACTAGCACTAGTAGTAGACGAGAAAATAAAGAGAGACAGAGGAAGCTTATAGCTGTTATTCACCAATTTCACAATTAAAAGGTATTTCTAGAAAGGGAGGTCGATTTGCGTCAACCGTCGCATCAATATGAACCCATCAGAGGACGACAACATTGTGCAAGGCGGAACGGCCCGTGTGAACGTCTCCAAAAACATACTTCCTTTTTTCATCTAATAATCACCTTTCCTACTCCAAAGACCTAAGAGGGCATCTCTTTCTCTCTCTCTCTCTCTCTCTCTCTCTCTCTCTCTCTCTCTCTTTCTCTCTCTCTCTCTCTCTCTCTCTCTCTGTTGTCCTTGAAGCGCTTGTCGAGCTTCTACCAGAAGAACATGAGGTAAGCGAGCAAATACCCCAAAAATTTGGCTATATTCTACTGAAAACTATTTGAAACATGTTATTCCGAGTTCTGCTTTATACTGTCTTGTTATTTCAAGGAAGACACGTCATTGGTCAGTTGGTGTGAAAATGGACCGTGTGGCGATGGGACCAACCTTAGAAGAATTAATGTGGGGAACAAGGATTCGCTTTCCTACTTCACATATATTCTCGTCCCTATCAACTCCTCTCTGAAGGCCTACAGTGCATGAAAATTCCCTCTAAAGAAGACGTCAGTTGAGAAAACGTGCGTTCCTAACTTAGGACTAAACGTGAGAATACTAACCAATTTTGTCGCTGGTCAAGTACAGGGCAGCCGACGACTTTGACAGATGAAAGTGGGCAAATTGAAGTGCGAATTCCTCAAAAGCTATCGTAGCCATTAATACGTTCTCCATCTTTTCTTGCAGTGAAACGGACCCATTTGAATCTTGACCGGTTGCTGATGTATGATTGATGTATTCCTTTATTTTTTCGCCGAAAATTGCGACTGCCTCCTAAAAAATCAACCCATGAATTCATCGTTATAATTCAATTGAATGACATTTTACCTATTCTACTCGAACTCATTCATTCCACCCGTAACAGTATACGCAAAGGAAGAGCAGCATAGCTTAAGAAATAAACACAGCTAACACCCTGAACCATTTGGTCCTAATAAGAAAGATGAAATGTGAAAGGACCCGGAAGACTGGAGTTGTGATGTCATTAACCATACCCCACCTTAGAGAGTAGCTTGATGATAATGATGTCATCGTCATCGTCATCTGGCCGTGTCCCTTGATAGGTTCTCAGGACACAAAAGGTAACGTGAACACACCATAACACCAACCCGGTGTTGCTAACACATCACACATGCACACAGCCATGGACATGCTAATGAGGCCTAACAAGGTTGAAACAGCAGCAGCTGTCCATGGCTGCCAACTAACCGTTTGAAATGATTGTGGGCATGCGTAATGAGTTGGGCACACAGGGTTGGTGATATTATGGTGTATTCACCTTGATTTTAAAAAAGACATAGTAGATTCATATGATGTTATGTTTTCACCCCTTGGAAGTCGGTCTAAGTAGGTTGACTTCTACGTGCCTCGAAAAGTCTGATCCTACTAGAGGCCGTGCGCAGCGAAGTCACTAGGGCAGACACAATACCATTTCACAATTTTAAACGAAGGGCTAAATGGGAGAACGCAAATCTAATGCTAAGTTTTTCAATGAAAGAAATCCAGTAAATTACCTCTAAAGAATTGTTGCTTAGGACGTCCAGTGCACTTAAGGCACTGCTCATCTAAAAAAAAAATGAAAATATATATGAATTTTCATGGATGAGTAAGGAGGGTCAACTTAGTTTTAAGTTAACCCTGAGGGATAACTTTGAAACATGAATTATATCGGTGGGGCTGTGGAATTGGGAAGCTGGAAGGTCACGGGATCTTTTGTCTTCCAATCTCGTTCACAGGACTGACCATTTACCACTCCACCTCAAGCGAAGGGAAACTTCCTGGAACAAGGTTGCCCTCCCGGACGGAGCTTCATTAGGGATAAGTTTCTTGATTTCAAGCCGCGCACGTCTGCAAGAGTGGTGTTTTTTTTCCGTTTATTCATCGTATACAACTAAATTAACTGATTTTATATCTGGTATCCAGCGCAAAATCGTTTCCGGCAAAGTTAAGTAAAATGCATCATCGACAACCG
>NC_090896.1:44586004-44596004 GCF_036669925.1 Montipora capricornis
TTATTCACTCCGATAAGAGCCGCTCTCCGCCTCTATATGGACCGCACATGTGACATTGTGATGTCCTATGACATTGCAAAAACTATAAATTTTTTGATTTCTTTAGTGTCTTCATTGGCAGTGCAGATGGCAAGAACAACTAAAATTATTTCTCTAAATATTGATTTTCACAACCACTGCTGTCAGGAGCCCATGGGTTCCTGCTACTGTTTAAATCGGCAATTTCTTCACCCTTTTAGGAATCGCGACTTTTGCATTATGTAGGAACATTTTCAAGAAAAAAAAAAAGATCTTATGATCGTGATAGAAAGCACGCAACGTGAAATTTATTTTATAGCGGACCCATCATGGGTCAAGTTTGTTGTAGGTTTTTTACCCTACACCGAGAGGTTTTTCTCCGGGCTCTCCAGTTTTCCCCTCTCCTCAAAAACCAACATTTCTATAGTAAATTACAATTCGATCGGATTGAGGGCAATATTGAAAACTACTGGGTCACCAGTTAATATGTTAGCCTCATGAAATAAAGTCGATATATATATATGTATACATAATTATAATCATTATTATTAGGCTCCCAAATTACGTAGTTAAAGCGAACAAAATTTTGGCTCTTTTTTTAATAGTAGCTCCGTTTCATTCTCACCAAGGTGGAGTTTGAGATTATTGAATTGAAATTCTTAAATTAATTCTCGACTTAAACACGTGGGTGGAGGAAAATTGCTTAAAAATGGAAGGTACTGTTAAGGTAAATTGGTCTAGAAATTCAGTGGACAACAGTGCCACTATCAGCTAATTACAGCAAAAACGTTAAGAATCGAGCCGGGATCACTGAAGCCTTTTTATTCGCCTCAACCATCTTAAATTGTGTCGTTCTTAGGTCGCTACAGTAGCACTTTCTTCCACATTGAAGATTGGAATACAGCGTTTGTATAGCCGTGAGTTGAAAGGATTCTAATCAGTACAAGCCATTCCTGCCTTAGAATATGTATAAGATGCGTGGATCATTTAGACCACAAAACAATCCGTTTTATCAAAACGGGGCCAATTGGCACGATTCATCACACACCACGCCTCAGAGCGGTGATCTCAAGCTTGGGTCTTAAATCTTGAATTGGGTCTTACTTAAGGCCTCGCGACCTTGGGAATTTACATCCAACATTTGCTTCGTGTCGACTTGACAAAGAGTCCAAATTGCCTCGGCATAGGCCGTCATCATCGCCTTACTCAACTTCTAGAAAATGAAACGCTCGATGTTTTGCATGTGTTTTAGGCCCTATAAAAAATCGATGAGTGGGGAATATATTGTATTGAATAAAATAAAACTTATGGAAACGACCCATCTGATGATGTGAAAAAAAGACTCAATTCAAAGCAAACAACCGTTTTATTAATAAAACGTTCAACTCAATATAAATCGTATATTGAACTGGCCCCAGTAATCCGACTCTCATATGCCTTTTTGACGGTTTTGCAAGGAAGGCAGGAGGATTTTCACAAACCTTTCCTTTTTCAGTTTTTGGTCAAAATAAGTTTGAGGTTTTCATTTCACTCCATACTGGATCGATGACAGCTAAAACGTTAATTGGAGGAAAATGTAAATAAAATAAGGTTCGAAACTTGGCAAAACTGCAAGTTGCCAACAACTAGACGGTTCCATCATTAATTAAGGATTCGAGTCGTTGAGAATGAAGTTGCAGCAATAATTTCCAAATGGAAGAAAAAATGATATATTTCTTTAGCACTAGCTTCGGTTAACTATTACACCATTAATCCAAAAGGTGGAACTGAGTCACAAAGAAAACCAACAATTAGATTTTTTTCAGTTCTTAAGAATAATTAATAGTTACTAGGAAATTTTCCATCAAGACTCCAAAATTGTCTAAACCATTTTATATCTTTGATATGGACAAAGACAAGCCATGCAATAAATTGATTATTTCAGACTCACCCAGGAAGATACCAAGAAAAATAACTGCCCAAGAGGGATGAAACATTATCAACGCAAGTGCATGTTTCTTTACTTTAGGAGCCCACGAGAAGTGAATCAAGGTCGTCGAACTACTCTCCTCATAACATGATGTGATATGGTGTTTATTTGCCTGAATCAGCCGTTAAATTACTTATAAGGCATATTATTTCCATATGTTCAAGGATATAATTACCATTTCAAAATTGTCATGTCATCACTGTTTGGATAGAAGACAGCTTGTTAAAATAATAGAACATTGTAGAAAATTAAAGCATGTTAAAACGGAAAATAAAATATATCGAAGATCTAAGCCAAACGGGCGTTTCCGTCTTCGCTATATTCGCAGATTTTAATTTTAAATTTGTTAGTGTGATAACCACCGACCCAAATATATATCTAAAAAACAGAATATTGTGTCTTAATTTTGCTTTTCATGAAATGGAAAGAAATTTTCATAGTAAGAACTTAACATCCCTGATCCATCACGTGAGGACGTTTAAGTCAACTCGTTAACTGGATATTAGTATAATTACACGGGTGATTATACAAAACCGCGCGCTCTCATTGGCTCGCTATCTCGGATTGTCAGCCGATAATCACCTCGACGGACAAAATGGCTGCCAGTAGTCGTTTTACCACTGTAAAGTGAAGATGATTTCGCGTTGAAATGTTTTTTTTTTCTCTCTTTTTTGAAATAATCACCTGTGTATTTACACTAATATTCAGTTCACCTTCGGCGAATAATTGTTAAATATTTAATTGCATGTAAATTTTGTTCTTCCCCTCTGTGGGATTCATCTTTCAGATAGAACGGAAAGAGGAGACTTGCCCTGGAACTGGTGCAAAACTTTGAGATCCATTCGTCGTTGTTGACTATCGCTAATGCAACAAACCAGGCCTCTTTTGAGTGACGTCATAGCCCTAGTGTTTGTTTCTTTATCCAGACCCAGTCTTTCTCTTAAAACACATGCCGCAAAGTAAATCTGTTTTACATAAATTGCCTTTTTTTGGTAATAGTCGTAATAACTGTTGCGAGCCACCAAAGCTAGCAGCGATACTAATCTTGGCAAGGGCTTTCTTACGCATAGGCTACGCGGTTGTGGTTCTGGATACCGGGTAGCTTGTCGTGAATCACGGTGAGCGGGCTTATGCTTGGCATATAAGACTCGGACGATTTCCGGAAAGTTTTCGGATCACTATTTTCGTATTATCGTCGGGATATTTTCGTACTGTATGGGTTCCTGTATTCCCACACCGTTTTCTTTATGTTCATTTGTTGTTGCCGCTCTGCGCTGTCAAAAGTTCCTTTCGATAAGTTTTTTTTTTAATTTTTGAGAGCTCCTTGCAGTGTTGAGCTGTAATCACCGTTCGTTTTCTCAATTTGAAGCAATCAATGTATTTTAGGTCGTCATCAAACATTGTTCCATTTTGTTTCCCCTTTCAATTAAATTTTCAACATTGTTGACTTCTTTGCGAAATAGCAAGTCAAGGAAATATAAGGTAAGAGAGCCAATCCCTGTACATGTGCTGAATCGTAATCATTTGAATCTATTTTTAGATTGCACCCGTGCTGCAAAGGTTAGTTTTATCTGTTGTTACTGTTACAACGAAATGCTAAACCTATCTCCTTTTTCTTTTATTTTCATTTTGTGCTTAGTTAACGCCGTTTTTGTTCTTCTTGTTTGCTACTTTTTCTAGAGTTTCTTTGTTCATGTACCAACACTTCCTAGTTCATTACGTACGTAAATAGTTTTCTTTTGTCACTCTACTTCGTTTCAAGCTAGTCGCTTTGCCTTGTATTGTATAGTGTATTGTTTCTCCTTTCGTCGTTCCTTAAAATTAACAGATTGTAAAATTACCGATGAGGTACGTTTCTGTATGCCGATCTCATGTCTCATGCTCGAGCTTGGTTCACAGTGGTTCCGTTCCTTATCGACGTTGTTATTTTCTTTCTTTTTGTAGGAACCGTTCTGAAACTATTATGATGAATTTCTATACACCTCAACTGGCAAGGGCAAACTTTCTAGACGGCTCTCAGTTGGAACGTCAGATATTTGGTAGGTAACTGAAAACAGTAACTAACAAAAGGTTGCTTAGTGTCGCGATTGATCGACACCTGCAATGGAACGATCATGTTTAAGCTATCATATCAACCTCTTTCCCTTCATTGCATACTCTAAAGAATCTATACGTAATTTTGCACACTACAATCTACGAAAGCACCCAGCAGAATCACTTGTTCTTTTCAAGCTGGACTACAACGACATTGTATTAGACCCTCTACCGCAATATTTAATGAAAGGACTACAACGTGTGCAAAACGCCGCCAGTTTTGTGCTAGTCAACCCCACCGACTGCATCAATATCGGATGGCTACCTGTCGTGCAGCGTCGCAAGCTACATTCACTGAAAGCCACATTTAAAGCTTTAGATGATCCTCACTGGCCATCTTATTCCGCCCGATACAAGGAACCAACCCAAATCGTGACATGAGATCGAGCAGCACCGTTCATCTTACTATATCTTTCATTAACGGAACGTTTCAAAACTCATGATTCAAAGCCTTCAATCAGCTTCGATTCCGATGAACATTACAAACTTAGACCTCATTGCGTGAGAGACTAAACGATTGTTAAATAAACTAGAATACAAAAGTTAATTAATTCACTATTGAGATGGTCAGCGGTCAAAATGGCGATCGGATGTTTGTGTTTTTGCTTTCGATATTTTTAGCCGTCTATTCATTTCTGCTCCTACTCTTGAACGTAATCAGCCCTGGAAATGAAGAGAAAGGTAAAACAACACTCTACAGGCCAATGAGTTTCGTTTCACTGGCTTTGAGGCTCTTTCTCCTTGACGCCGGCGCCCGTGTTTGTAAAGTCCGCCATTTTGGATTCTCCTTTCGTCGGAGAGTCTTCCACAGTTGGCCCACACAAACAGTGTGTATGTATGTTCGAAAAATAAAGAAATGTGTGGGAAATATTGAAGAGTCCTAATATCGTAAACTTACATCGAGAAATGACTATGTTAAAGCTCAAAATAAACGTAAACCTACCTCATTTGTTGTGTATTTTTTGCGCCTGAAAATGGCGAATTTGAGTGGTTTGGTGAGTTTTCCGTTGACTGTTATTACACGTTATAAGAAGGAGACAAGGGTGGAAAGCTCATTTTCGACTGCTCTAGCGCCAAGCCGATTTTCACCCAGAAATTAGAATCGTCCGGCTTTCAAATCGAACACCAGATAAACTGAAAGGTTGACGCTTCTTCTCGTGCCATTCAATCGAAGATCCATTCAAAATCCAAGCGCTAACCGCCGAGTAATTTTCGAGAAATGCAGCTTTTCAAGCGACCAACAACCGCGGCTGAGATTTCGTGGGACACCGAGCAACCGTCACGCTATTTGCTCCACACTGATTGGATGATGCTAAACAATGCATTCAAGATTTCAACTTATGCGTGTTATTGTCAGTGGAGACATCGAATCAAATCCTGGCCCTACAAACTGCTCTGTTTGCAACAAAGTAATTGCCAGAAACCATCGAGCATTAAATTGCGATCAATGCACGCTGTGGTGCCATATGAAATGCGGTCAAGTGAAACTCAAGGATGACAAACGTCTCCAGCAAATGGATCAGTTCAACTGGATTTGCCCAGCATGTTTTTTAACCGCCTTACCTTTTGCTGATGCCTCAAGCCGGATCTGTTTCAAGAATGTGATGTCTTTAATCCAGAGCTGAGCGACCATGCACTGGTATGTAACCGTATTTTTTTCTCTTTTGTTTGTATTTTAATGTATTTTAAGTATTATTTGTACGTATTGTAAAGGTAATATAGTTCTTGTTTATAATGATAATAAAAATATATATTAAAAAAAAAAAAACCGGAATATTGAAAATCAAGGCTACATATCATCCATGTAAAATTATCACTTTTCGAAATCTTAAGACCATCAACAAAGAAGAACTGAAATATGATCTGCATATGGCACCGTGGAATATCGAATGTTGGAGATATCTTCGATTCGATCGCTTCTAGATCTGGGAAAAGTTACTGAATTATGTCTTGGATGAACATGCGCCGTTTAAAAAGCTAAGGGTACGAGCACAAGACGTCCCTTACATGACAAATGGGAAGATGTTAAAGTCACGGCAATGAACATGTACAAGTACAAGGAAGGTTTATGTTTTTGTAGCTCAGTCGGTAAAGCAGCGGTGATCTAACCCGAAGGTCGTAGGTTCAATTCCCACCATGGTCAGAGTTTTTCTCTGTCCTTGTGTGGGCCCATTTCCATCAGTAGGGCTAACGCTCACATGGTTCATATGGGGTAGAAACGTAGCACTTCACATTACACTCTAATCAGTTAAGTCTAATCTTGATCTAGATTTTCATAGGGTATCAAGATACATGCACCTGACCAAAATGGGGCACTCCGATTGGCTTATAACCGTATGAATAATTAATGAGTTTGAGAAGGAATGCTAGCCGTACGTCACTGTGTTAATTAAAAAGTCAGCATTTCTCATACTATAGTCTCCATCATATTGCTTAAATAGATTAGCTTTACAAATCGGACAGGTGCCGTGCTTAACTTTGAACATAAGTATAGCTATGTCCTGAAGTTTACGATACATGAAATTTACGATGTATGTATCTTTTCTTGAGACTGTGATTTATTTCTGAGAGTTAGATTCAGTTGCATGCTTTTTTCATCTATTTTTTGTTCAGTGCCACCGAACAGGTAATGATATGAGCAAATATCCAATGTCTGCTGCTGTCCGGTGGTGGACGAACAAAAGGAGCTAATGAGAGAACTTTTCTTTTTGTCCACCAACATCGTGGCGATGACGTAACGTGAAAACCATCCATAGGCCGCAATTCCGAGGGGAACAGCCTTAATCATGTAAATTCAGAGGGCGTTGCACAGACATTGGTTGCGGTCACACTTGAGAAAAACACAGTGTAACACTAGTGTTGACAGTACTCTAGTGTCAACTCACTGGTGTTGAATCCCTAGGGGAACACTGAACAATAGAACTTGATTTAACGCTAGACAGAATGTTAAAGCCGCAACCAAATATCCTTGTTCTCAATATCTTTCGTACCCATATAAAATACACACATTATTCGATCATAGTGAGGGACAACAGCCCTTATGCGCGATAACGTCTGACTTCCTAATTTCACCACCAAGCCTCGACTTGTAAATTTTAACATGAGCTAAATGCCAAAGCAAACTTGTAAAGAAAAACCACCTGTGGACAGTATTCCATGTCCAGATAATGACAATAGCTTTGTGCAAACGAGGCTTGGTGGTGAATTTACCGGCAGGTCACATAAGCCAAAAGTTTCCCATAGACCTGAAACAGCATTTTGTGATTGGGGCCAGGAGACACTTTCGGTGTTGTTTATTTGTCTTTAGCGCAGTGACATGTACACTGACCTGTGACCCCTTAACCTGTGTTTAAAGCTCGGTTTACACTTCAGAAAATTTTTGGCACGGCTCGGGTGAAATTAGCACGGGTCCCAAAAAAAAAGGTTCGGCTCGGATAAAATTTGCAGTGTAAACAACCTCTCAGTACCAAATTTAATCCGAGCCGAACCAAAATTCTTACCCGTGATGCGACCTTCGGCGAGGTAGTCCGAACATGGGTGAAAATGGTACAGGTGCTGAAAAACTAGGCACGGTTCGGATAGAACAAGTAGTGTAAACACTTTAAAGGGCCAAATTTGAGCCTTAATTCATATAGGCTAGCGGTTTTTTAAAGTACATTTCAAAATGGCGGCTCATTCTCCACCAAAATCACGCGGACGTTCTTCATTATAGTTGAACTGCGCATGGCTCCATGAGACGTTACGTGGGCCCAAAAATTTTGGTACGGTATTTTTGGTACGGTAAAAATGGTGTAGTGTAAACAAAGTTTGCTGTGCTCTTTTTTGGCACCCGTGCCAATTTCACAGGAGCCGTGCCAAAAAATTTCTGTAGTGTAAACCGGGCTTTAAACTCACTGAGGCAGAAAGGAAAATAGCATGAGAAGAAAATGGTCCCTAAAAATTTGGATCCCCTTGAGAGGGACTGCACAATTGTATAAATCTACTATGAAATAAAGAGTTTTACCAGAAAGTCACACCTTACGTTACAAGTGCATTTTTTTTAATGCCGAAGCTAGTGTGTCTTGTCATAAGTGTCCTTTCCCTTGTAGCCACCAACGTACCCCTCAGCGGCATTAGAATCAAAGTGTTTTCGACCCTCCAAGCCTTTGCCTTTGCCACTATCATCAAACCGTTTCTTATGAGATCCAGTGTACTTTGAAGTGTCAGTGTCAGCACCTGACTTGCTTTGTTTCGGTCAAAAAAAAAAAAATTCTAGCTCAATTATTTGATGCCCGTCCTGGTATTGAAAAAAAAAATTGCTCCAGGCTGCACCATTCTATCCACCCTACTCTGAGAATCCTATTCTATATTTTTCACGAATTGATAACAAAACACTTGAAGTTGAACTTGTTGTCTTAGGACCTGTTCTCGAGTTGCATAGTAACTGACTTAATTGTTTGTTTACGAAACCGAGAACGTTGTCGACCCGTGCAAATTCTTGGTTACTATATCAAAGTTTAAGTTAACTATTAAACACACGCTTGTGTGTTGTGCACGCCTTCCTTTCATTAATACAGTTCAACAAACATGTTAATAAAACAGGCTGTCAAAATAAGAATTATTCTATATGTCCCTCCCTGCATGTGGATATAAAGTCGTTGATGAGTGATATTAAGTGTCATCCAAACTCGGGGAGGTGGAAAGTTATTTATACACAACACCGTCTGGTTCTCACTTAAAGGAAAATTTCAATTATACGTAATTAATGAAAGCTTTCTTGAAACTGAAAAAAATACCCTTAAGGTTTCGTGTTAGTGTTGTTTGTGGGGTTCCGTTTGTGGTGGAATAACAAGACAAACTCACAGTAGCTCCAAACTGGACCCTTTCCAGCACAGATTTTGTCGATCAACTTTTGCACGTCTTCTTTACTTCCATACTTTTTCTCTGCACACAATTCCAAGGCCTTCTTAAAACTTTCAAAGCCTATCTTCCGTTCTTTCTTGCTGCAAAGAGGAGGAAACAACCGTGGAACAATTAACTCAGATTTAACACGAGTGATAACATGAGATACTGCAACACAACCCGATGAAATTAAAACCTTCATTTAGGCTTACCTCTTTACTTCAGGTCTATTGAATATTATATCCGTGTCAGTTGACGTAAATTTTTTGTCGTTCAGTCTCAGATCGCGAAATAATTTCCCAAATTTTGCATTATCCATCATAGGTTGAGCGTCCGTGCCACCAGCTCCAAACGCACAGAACGATTTAAACACGACAAGAAGCTGTTCATCAGACATTCTAACGGGCAATTTTTTGCTGAGATATGACCTAAAGGATTCTTGAAATACACTGTAGGATTTTTAAACAAGCAGAGACGGCAGCTGGCTCGAAATTGGAAGGTTCGCGTCGTTTCAAAAGAAGAAAAAAAAGAAGAAAAAAGCGTAGGAATCCAATAGGTACTCCTGATAACTCCAGGAGGCTAGGGGATTTTTTGTTTGTAATTGAAAATCTAAACATCTACGAGATGCAAAAACAAACTTGCGAACACGTGAACCTGAATAATCGCAAATCATAATGCTAACAAACACAAAATCGAAAAAATGGTTAATAAACATGACGTTTTTTACTATCCGAATGATTTTGGGTTAGATTAATTAACAATTATTCGCCGAAGGCGAAGTAATTATCGGTGAATATTCTGAGCCTGAGGCGAATAATTGTTTTAGTATAAATACACAGGTGATTATTTCAAAAAAGAGAAAAAAAAAAAAAAACATTTCAACGCGAAATCATCTTCACTTACAGTGGCAAAACGACTACTGGCAGCCATTTTGTCCGTCGAGGTGATTATCGGCTGATAATCTGAGATAGCGAGCGAATGAGAGCGTGCGATCTTGTATAATCACCTGTGTGTTTATACTAAAGCCATATATTATTG
>NC_090896.1:44608504-44611004 GCF_036669925.1 Montipora capricornis
TCTCCATTTTTTACACCTAAAATCTCCGTTATTAGAATGTTTGTTTCTAACTTAAATTTAACTTAAAGCCTGGAGATCAGATGAATCACATATTTTGGATTTACCTCAGTTGTTCTGCATTGTTGTCCTTCACTTGCTCAATTGAAGTCATTTCCTTGATAACGCGCGCCAAAATCGCCACGTTTACCTGAAAAAGTAAAAAAAAGAGAAAAAAGAGGTAATTTTGATGTTTTTCAAAGTGAGGATAATCCGGTGTAGTCTTCATCTGATCGCCATTAAGGCCGAGCGGCCAAACGGCCTCAACAGGTTTACTTCAACAACCCGGCGTTTGATTTTGTTGAACGCTGTTGAACGATGTTGACCGCCGGGCTGGCAAACGTTTTCAACACATCATCAACATTTAATTGAACGAACAAACCTTCACCAGAGGCCTGGTATTCAGCCTGCAGTTGTTGCCATGGATACGGACATGGATACGTCGCTGAGAGACCGATTAGTGATTAGTGCGCACGCGCATACCGAACAACGTTGAAAGAGGAATGTTGAATGGCTGTTGAAACAAAGTTCAATTTAAACATCGATTCAACTTCGATTGAACATGTTTCAACGCGATTGAAAGGGGATGGCAAACGGTTTCGACATATCTAACGGATGCTGAAGCCGTTTGCTCTGGCTTTTAGGGAGATTTAGCAACGCTCTGGGCCCACACAAGGACAGAGAAAAACTCTGACCAGGGTGGGAATTGAACCCACGACCTTCGGGTTAGATTTCCGCCGCTCTACCGACTGAGCTACAAGGTCAGACGGGAGCAGGCCGTGGGAACTGAAGATGTTAAAGTCACAGCAATTAACATGTACAAGTACAAGGAAAGGTTACGTTTATACAAACGTTGGCCGTGCACGTGTAGCACTTATATTTTGAACGGAATTAACTGAAGAGCGTGTAATTTACTTGTATATTTTAACTCGCACTTGAAAATGACCACCGGAAGGTCGAAACGTCGTAACTTTTTATCTTTAGTTTTTATCATAAAATCAAAGTTTAAAACATGAGAGAACAAAGTTTATAGGTTTTCAATGACAAAATTTTAACAATTCCAGGAGCTCAAAACCTGACACGTGCAACCAGGAGTTTGTCAAAACAGTTTAACAGACTAAGCTAGTCAGTTTTTCGACGAGTTCGAAAAGAAAACAGCGTCTTCTCTAACGCAGTTTTAAATTTAGACGTTTTTTGATGAGGTCGAAACCTTATAGAAAAAAAAAAATGTTTGGAAGAGTTTACACGAAAGCCCCACGATACTTCAAGTGTTAACGTCATACTTATTTGGATCCCATGCCATATGGTGTGTAATACACCATTTCCGAGTTCATGTCTACCTCCCCTGGAAAGCGAGTCTAAGTGCGAAATTTTTTTGATGGTAATTAGTTCTCCTTTACCTACATGAATGAAAACTAATTTTCATAAGAAAAACTTCGCACTTAGACTCGTTTTGAGGAGAGGAGGCAGATATGAAATCGGAATTAAACTGCCTATTGTAAAGCTGCAGGTCAACACCACCCAACTCAGTACCTTCTATTTTTGTATAACATGTACTACAGGCAACCCAGTTTACGCTCGAGGAGCGTCTAGTTTTATGAATAGTGTTTGCCGCAGACGAGGAAGAATCGTATTTTGCCTAGCTGAATGCTTAGGTATAATTTCACATTCCCAGTAAAAATATAAGCACATATTCATGATCATTTAGGCACGATTCCAGCTCACCACTTCAATGAAAACGAAGAATGAGACAAATATCCATATCAGACCACTGGAAGAAGACATCCAGCAACTAAAACAACAACAACCACTTAAAACAAAAACAAGTAAAAGTCGGACGTGTAAATCGCCCTCTAAATGACTGATTTTACAGGGTAAGGAGCTTATAAAGGGGGTAGCCTCTATCTCCCATACTTGGCCTGGGAGTCAACCCTTATAGAACGATTCCCTTAAGAGATTTAGCACGCCCACTGTTGTAAAAGCCAATCAAAACAAAGCTATCTCAGCGTCAAGGAAAATATGATTCTTCTTGCCGGAAAAACCCGTTCCTAAAAATAAATTTACTCGGGAAAGGGTCGACTCAAGGAATAAGTGGAGATAGAGGTTTCCCTTTATGATCTCCTGAAAGGGTGTACTCATTTCGTTCATGGCCCATTACAGAAGTCGAACATTACTAGTACTGAGCTATAAGAGATTCGAGGATGCCAGGTCAGGAAACTATCGAAGCATTTCCATAACGCTGTCTCACATTGACACGGTTTTATGACTTCGAAACCGCGTCAAAATCGATGCGCCAGAAAATCCAAGTCGTGATGGTATAAGCGAGAGCTGCACTACGTGCTAAATTGAACAATGCTAATTTCGCTCCAAAATACTAACCGTATTCAAATCGATGCGATTTCGCTGTTTACACGACAGATGAAACCGCATCGGTTTGAAAACTTTTGGTAGCGGTTTCAAATCG
>NC_090896.1:44616004-44621004 GCF_036669925.1 Montipora capricornis
TCCCTACAAGATAACAGGTACAAATATACTTGCAAGCTCATCATGACACATAACTCTTGTTTCGCCTAAAACTGAGTATTGGAATAATTCATAGAAAATGCGCCTTGATAAATTACTTGATATCGATCGCTAAATTATATTCATGGGGTTTCAGAAGAAGCTAGATTCTTCTCAGCACATTAACCGCTGACTTTAAGTCAAAAGTTGAAATAAAGTATGAAACAGGAAAATTCATATGTCTTGTCAAAAACAAGAAAAGGGCTCTGTCTCCGGGCTTTGTACCTTTGTAATTTCTGCTCATGTATTTGTGTAAATAAAATTTTTAAAAAAGTATTTCAATTGGTTGCGTTGTTTACCTTACTTATTTTTGTTCTTTGATTGCTTACACACTATAAATGGCTCCTTCTGAAATGTTCTGCGACTGACATAGAATTTAGTGGGGACAAAATCAATTGTGGTTTTGCACACATTTCTTACATCCAACTGTGTAACCCAAAGGAATTCTTTTCATTTTAAGCCAGTCAATTAGAACCTTGAACTAGTAGCTGTAAGCGAACAAATTATATTATTTCTTTCCTTCAAAGACATATTTGTTTTCTTCTTCAAGCTTGTGCAAACATGCGCATTGGGTGTAAATTAAAAAAGGGAAAATTCCTTTTTGAGCTAAATAATTGCTGTCGTATGATACTCTTTTATAAAAGAGAAAACTTAATCGCAAACTAATAGGCAAGGCGAAAACGAGAACAAGAATGTGCACACTTTCGGCTTGAATCACGTAGTACTTCAAGCGCCGTCTCTAGTGTAAATGTTTCTCAGTCTTAATTAAAAACACGCAATGCACGAGCAAAAAAACTGCGCGAGTCTTGCAAAGAGCTGCATTTTCAATAGCTCTGTGTGAATTGGAAAAGTCTGGACTAGGGATAAAATGTGTGAATTTTTCTTCTCATGTGGCCCTATGCTGTTATGTTCAGTTCTCACCCTGCTTTCTGTCGCACCAATTCCTGCAAAAAAGATGATTTGTCCTGCTCCAAGAGAGGACACGAGGCTAACTCGGATCTGCGATAAAGGTGTTTTGATGTCTCTGAAAAAGATATCACATAAGAAAAAACAATAGCACTTGAATAAAGCAGCTTTTTTATTGAGCGCCAAAAATCACTTCACGATTTCTAACAATGACTTTTTATCAAGCTTTGTGATTGGCTAAAAATCGAACGCGGCATTTTATCCAATTAGATGCGCAGCATGAACAATAATTATTGTAACTTTCTCTCTGGTGTTTTCCCGCAAGTGCTTTGTATTTCAACAGCCAAAAGGTCAAAAGGCAATGTTTAATTATTTTGTTTATTGCAATTTATGTCGTCGCGTTATATAAATGAATCATGAAAGAGTATTGCTTGCGAAGAGATGGAAACAATTCGACGCACTCGCCGAAATTGAGAGTTGAATTTGTCTTTGCGATGGATCGCAAACAAATAGAAATCAAAGATTTGGTGTAGCCCGCTCGGATCCAAAGAACCGTGAACACATTGACTTGTTTTTGACATTTCCCATTGTGCAGCATCCAATGAGAAGCGACATGAAACTGCAAACAAATTACCGTTACTGGTTGCAGTTTAATTTTCTCGCGCTAGATTGGCTTTTTCATGAAAGATTTCAAAAATATTTCTAGTGTTCACGGTTTTCGGATTTTCACGTTTACAAATATATTTCCACATACAAGAAATTCCAGCAGATAGGAGACGATCAATTTAAAACTGATCTTTCAGGGCTTAGAGCTCTCGTTCCAACTTTTCATTAAAAGGATTGCTTGATTTGTCGAGTGAATAAATGACCAATCACAGAGTGGGTAAGATTCTAGCCAATCACACACGGATACAGAAATCCCTGCAAAATTGCGAGCCATCAGAACAAGCTTTTGGGAGCCGTTGTGCAGACGGACTATATCTAGATTTTGACCTGGGTTTCGACAAGAGAAAATGAGGGGACAGAGAGGGAGGCTGCCGATCCAGCCCTTGGGATATGTCATGTCCACGACAGTTATTTTTAGACGAGCGGAAGTCTTCCGAGACGTCCGCATGCAGGCCAACCTCGGTCCGATGTTTGAAAGAAAATAAATATTCATCAGCCTTCCACGTGCCCCATCATTTTCTCTTTTCACTAAGAACCTGAGAGCGAGGCAAGACTGCATGGGGACGTATCGGAAGACAGACTTCCGCTAGAACAAAGACTTCCGCTCGTCTAAAAATAACTTTCGTGGACATAACATATCCCGGCCAACGCCCTGAGCCTCCCTCTCTGTCTCCTCAGTTTCTCTTGGTTCGAGTTACATGTCCGGCTGCGCGCAGGCTAGAAGATAGTAGTAAATGCAGGCGATAAATTGAACCGGGACTACCTCGGAAAACTCTTGGCTCATGTGTGAATCAGGCTTTTGTGATTGCACAAAGGAACGCAAGCGCACAAAATGGAGGAACAACTCAGATGGCTTTGAGCACTCATGTTTTCTTATTTGTCAAGCAATAGCCAGAACGTTACAGAGAATGTTACGATTATGGAGACAACACTTACGCAAAGAAAACATAGCAAATGATTGTCAGTGTAATTCCGATCAAAGACAGGACTAAGCCCACTCTTGTGATGACGATCAGTATATCTTCGTCCGTCTTTATGAAATAAAAGGTATTTAAAGAACTATTAAATTCAGCTTCATATTACAAGTAGTGACAGTCGCAAAAAGACAAGAAAATCTACGTTATGCATGTAAACTAGAACGAAAGTCTCACCTTGGGTTACATCACTTACGAATGCCGATTTATGACGTAAATTCAAGTCTACAATTCTTAAGCACTTCAGCATTCTTTCTTCATCACCTCGTTGCCACAATGTCTTCAACACTATTCCTCTTGTAACTTTTCGTTGTAGTAGCAACCTTAAAAACTACCTTGTTCTTGCCAAACTACACAATCCTACACATAAAAACTAACCTTGAGGTTCTTACCGATTTGGCAATAACTGTTCTACATGCACCTAGACATTACTGACGAACAAACTACTAACACATTCCACTCCACAGTCGAAACAAGGCACATAACTTATTACATCAACTGCAATTCAAAAAACTTTATCTAAATGGTACAGTGCGGTCATCGCCATAAACAACGCATTGGAGAAACCGAACGAAAACTCAAAGACCGTTTCAACGAACACCGCAGACCAGACGACAAACCTACCAAGGTGTCCAAGCCTACCACAGTTTCAGGACACTTCCTGACTAATAAATGATCCCACCGCCAAAGACATTTCACTTATTCCCCCCGAACCGCCATTTATTCCAATCGTGATATCGTACACAAACCAAGACAAGCATAGCTCATAAACACAGCTAACGCCCTCGGACCTTTAGGTCTTCGTAAGAAAGATGAAAAGTAATTCATCCTTTCCCTGCATATTTCTTACCATTATATCGTTTCAGTTTTTATCGTTCCTGTTATTATGATTATCGATCGTTTCATCGCTCTTTTTTCAACTATTCCGATTCGTCAGAGTAATCTGATTCTTTGAAAAGTCATTTTGCAGACATTGTAGCAACGAGATTTAATATACGACTAATAGACGTAAATTCTTGGAAACAGGTGATATCGAGGAGCCGATTGGGGAGAAAAGAATGCTAGGAGGCGCTTGGTGTCACTCATAAAAATCGGCGGGCATAGAATTACCTACATTTCTGGCTATATCTAGTATCTGTACGACATCACATGGCCCATTCATTCAACTGAATTGTTTTTCACAAACCAGGAACCAATGTCCAAGAGGTTCCAACTTGGATATAATTGTGTAGTGGTGTTTTCACGAAGAGAGTTTTTTTATTGATTATCTTGCAAAAACCAGACCTTTTCCATAATTGATTATTAGCCTTGGGACCGAGAATAGTCAATTGCGCCATCCTAAACTCGTTTAGAACTGGTTTGAGAAAAGCTTGGGTTGTGAAAAACCCAGAACAGTCAAAACGATGCTACAATTGTAGGTCACAACAACGGAGACAACTTCACAGACCCTTTTCGAACAGTGTATGGGTTATTTGAGTCCCACGATGTTTTTAATTAGTACTATTAATGGAGGGGACGTGCCTTGTTCCCAAGACGTCTCCCTCACGATTGAAATTTGCTCGCAAGAGAGGACGGGAAGGCTGTCTTCTTTCTCCTTCCCTTGGCTCCTCGCGGTTCGCGCTCGTCACCAGCCACTCGCGCCTCCCCTTGTTGGCGAACAAAATGCAAAACAAAGCACCTGAGGAGGAGGCAGGATTTTGACTGGTTAACCCATTGACTCCTCAGACGCCATAGGTCGCCCCCAATTGACGAGTAAAATCATCTGGTGTTAGACAGAGTAAAACCTGTCAAGGGTCACTCCCAGGGGTCAATGGGTTAAGGGAGGGGACATAGATGGAGTTTTTGACTAGGTTAACCCATTCATGCACTCGATCCTCAAGCACCCTAGGATACCACCAGTTGACGAGTAAAATCCGATTCGTCTGGTGTTAGACATACTAAAATCTGTCAAATCTCACTCCCAGGGACGTTGTCAATGGGTTAAAGGAGGGGACACACATGGAGTTTTTGACTAGGTTAACCCATTCATGCACTCCTCAAGCACCCTAGGATGCCACCAGTTGATGAGTAAAATCGTCTGGTGTTAGACAAAGTAAAACCTGACAAGTGTCACTCCCAGAAGTCAATGGGTTAAGGGCTGTGAGACGTATATGGTTTAAGGTCCTCACGCGAGAAGACTCGAAAGTCTAACCTTTTGTAGAGGTCACTATAAGGGCAGCACGTCTCCCTCAGGTAGTGCCAGTACTCTTTTTAACTCTAATATTTATTCCCCAGAACGTGAACACGATTCCAATAAGCTTGCCGCCATATCGTCCTACCTTCGTTATCAGGCTGTCTTTATTTCCAGCCGAACTGGCGTCAAACTGGACGAGAACGGCAAAATGCGTCAAATGATTG
>NC_090896.1:44636004-44678504 GCF_036669925.1 Montipora capricornis
CCGCAACCGCGGTTGTTACTATAGATACGGACATGGATACGTCATTGAGAGAACGATTAGTTCCCACGCGCATACCCAGCATTGATGAAAAAGTTGGCCAAACGGCTTCAACCTCATTTAACATTGGTGATAACAAAAGAAATGTTGAATGGTTGTTGAAGCAAAGTTTAACGCTTTGAAACTCATTCGACACTTCGATTACGGTTGAAGGGGGAGGGGGGAGGGGGAACGGGGAAGGGGTGTGTGGGGCAAACGCTTTCAAAATTGCTGTCAAGTTAACAAAATCAAACGGATGTTGAAACAAATGTTGAAGCCCTTTACTCGGGCCTTAACGTTGCAGATTTGCAGAGAAAGGGAAAGAAAGAAACAAAACTTGGAATTGCACGTGCATAGTCATTCATTGTTTTTCTCATTGAAGAATATTGTTTTTGTGGCGTTCAAATTGACGAAAATTAATACAGAGCGTTTTATGAACACGTTTGTTAATAGGTTGATTTTTAAGCTGCATTTACTGTAATGATATAATATTTTTAAACAATTTTATATAATTATTGTGACATAAGATATGTAGTTTTATCTTGTGATGAAATAAAGACTCTTATTTAGTATTGACGCATTGTCGTTAACGTCTTTTTCCAAAATGGCCGGCATTTAGATATTCTTTTGTTTATATTCAAATTAGACCTTGATGCCTCGTTCAAGGCAAAATATTCTTTTGAATTTTAAGCTTAAGAACGAGGCATCAACGGCTAATTTGAATAAAAACAAAAAAATATTTAAGTGCCGGTCATTTTGGAAAACACTGGGTATGTTAAGGTCGTGCTCAGAGTCAGCGGGTACAAAAGGCGGTTTTTCCTTGATGTCATCACTGTCATGTTGGTGAACGAGAAGAAAAGGTCTCTAATTAGCTTCTCTTGTTTGTCCATTGGCAATTACATATTCCAAGAAAATGGTTGCAAGCCACCTAAAGATCTGTCAATAGCACCATTCGATCTTCTACTAACAACTTTAAAACACCATTATTCACATAATTACATTCGCCTAGGAATTGGTTGCAAACCATCCATATCTCGTACCTACTACGGAAGCTTGTAGGTACCATTCGGGTTGTTGAAAATCCGACAACAAAGTTGTGAAATCCGACATCCGAGTTCAGTGTAAAATCTGACATCTGACTTGTGAAAGTCCGACATCCGACTTGTAAAAATCCGACATCCGACTTGTTGAAAATCCGACATCCGACTTGTAAAAATCGTTGTTGTGTCTTGGAACGTGATTTCCTTCCCTGCCAACTTTATAGTTGGGTGGAAGTTCTTCGCTTGTGCAATGAACAGGTTGATTTCCTGGTTATCTACGTCCCATATTGAGAAAACGTCATCAATGAAGCGTTCCATATTGTTGGTTTAACTTTGCTCTGTAGGATTTTCACAACTCGAATGTCGGACTTTTGCAAGTCGGATGTCGGATTTTCAACAAGTCGGATGTCGGATTTTCAGGACTCAGATGTCGGATTTTTACAACTCGGATGTCGGATTACACAACTTTGTTGTCGGATTTTCAACAACTCGGATGGCACGTACAAGCTTCGGTACTACCGTACACGATATGACTATGCGACTAGATTTGAATCGAATTCGTGTCTTTAGACTTCTCCAGTGTTCTCTTCCGTAAATGACAGCACCTGCAGTTTTCGTGACGTCATAGGTCTGTTGGGTTCTCGCGCAAAGAAGTGAATGATATATAATGAGATAGTCATTCAAAAGCGTGATATATAGGGCACTCGATCATAGTCCATTACTGAGCGATCTGAGATTAACATGTTAATAGCTGTGTTTCATAATTACTTGAGTACGACAACATCTTATTCCAAAATTTTATTTCACCTGCCAGTTCCACCTGCAATTTAATCAACTGAATGTTGATTATGTGAAAAATGTCTTACCTTTCTGGACTTTAGCAGCATTTTGCAGTGCTGTGAAGAAAATGAATAATCGTAGTTAAAATTTCATAAGATTTATTCAGGACAGTGGGCGGAAACCGAAAATCGAGAAAATTTGAATATTACGATGAGTTCGAAACTAGATGTCGAAATAATTTTGTTGAAGTCTAACTTATTTACATATTTTTAATGAATTTTCGCAACATACTGGACAGCATCATGATTTGAAAGCGCATGTTTTGTATAGTCGATGTTTGAAATTTGATAGGAAAGTTAACACTACCAAAAAAAAATTATCTGAAGAGCACATTTAATTTATAAAGTTTGCATAGCGCTTCGGGTGGTAAAATTTACCAGCCAACAAAAAATGTTAATACTTCATTTTTTTCAGTTCCCGTAAGTTTGCGTTAACTTTCATTTTCTGAACGCAATAAATGCGGCATTCTAATCTTTTGTTTAGCAACTTATTCACTCCGATAAGAGCCGCTCTCCGCCTCTATGGACCGCACATGTGACATTGTGATGTCCTATGACATCACAAAAACTATAAATTTGTTGATTTCTTTAGTGTCTTCATTGGCAGTGCAGATGGCAAGGACAACTAAAATTATTTCTCTAAATATTGATTTTCCCAACCACTGCTGTCAGGAGCCCATGGGTTCCTGCTACTGTTTAAATCGGCAATTTCTTCACCCTTTTAGGAATCGCGACTTTTGCATTATGTAGGAACATTTTCAAGAAAAAAAAATGATCTTATGATCGTGATAAAAAGCACGCAACGTGAAATTTATTTTATAGCGGACCCATCATGGGTAAAGTTTGTTATTGGTTTTTTACCCTACTCCGAGAGGTTTTTCTCCGGGCTCTCCAGTTTTCCCCTCTCCTCAAAAACCAACATTTCTATAGTAAATTACAATTCGATCGGATTGAGGGCAATATTGAAAACTACTGGGTCACCAGTTAATACGTTAGCCTCGTGAAATAAAGTCGATATATATATGTATACATCATTATAATTATTATTATTAGGCTCCCAAATTACGTAGTTAAAGCGAACAAAATTTTGGCTCTTTTTTTAATAGTAGCTCCGTTTCATTCTCACCAAGGTGAAGTTTGAGATTATTGAATTGAAATTCTTAAATTAATTCTCGACTTAAACACGTGGGTGGAGGAAGATTGCTTAAAAATGGAAGGTACTGTTAAGGTAAATTGGTCTAGAAATTCAGTGGACAACAGTGCCTTTATCAGCTAATTACAGCAAAAACGTTAAGAATCGAGCCGGGATCACTGAAGCCTTTTTATTCGCCTCAACCATCTTAAATTGTGTCGTTCTTAGGTCGCTACAGTAGTACTTTCTTCCACATTGAAGATTGGAATACAGCGTTTGTATAGCCGTGAGTTGAAAGGATTCTAATCAGTACAAGCCATTCCTGCCTTAGAATATGTATAAGATGCGTGGATCATTTAGACCACAAAACAATCCGTTTTATCAAAACGGGGCCAATTGGCACGATTCATCACACACCACGCCTCAGAGCGGTGATCTTAAGCTTGGGTCTTAAATCTTGAATTGGGTCTTACTTAAGGCCTCGCGACCTTGGAAATTTACATCCAAGATTTGCTTCGTGTCGACTTGACAAAGAGTCCAAATTGCCGCGGCCTTACTCAACTTCTAGAAAATGAAACGCTCGATGTTTTGCATGTGTTTTTGGCCCTATAAAAAATCGAGGAGTGGGAAATATATTGTATTGAATAAAATAAAACTTATGGAAACGAGCCATCTGATGATGTGAAAAAAAGACTCAATTCAAAGCAAACAACCGTTTTATTAATAAAACGTACCACTCAGTATAAATCGTATATTGAACTGGCCCCAGTAATCCGACTCTCATATGCCTTTTTGACGGTTTTGCAAGGAAGGCAGGAGGATTTTCACAAACCTTTCCTTTTTCAGTTTTTGGTCAAAATAAGTTTGAGGTTTTCATTTCACTCCACACTGGATCGATGACAGTTAAAACGTTAATTGGAGGAAAATGTAAATAAAATAAGGTTCGAAACTTGGCAAAACTGCAAGTTGCCAACAACTAGACGGTTCCATCATTAATTAAGGATTCGAGTCGTTGAGAATGAAGTTGCAGCAATAATTTCCAAATGGAAAAAAAACTGATATATTTCTTTAGCAATAGCTTCGGTTAACTATTACACCATTAATCCAAAAGGTGGAACTGAGTCACAAGGAAAACCAACCATTAGATTTTTTTTCAGTTCTTAAGAATAATTAATAGTTACTATGAAATTTTCCATCAAGACTGCAAAATTGTCTAAACCATTTTATATCTTTGATATGGACAAAGACAAGCCATGCAATAAATTGATTATTTCAGACTCACCCAGGAAGATACCAAGAAAAATAACTGCCCAAGAGGGATGAAACATATCATTGAAGTTATCAACGCAAGTGCGTGTTTCTTTACTTTAGGAGCCCAGGACAAGTGAATCAAGGTCGTCGAACTACTCTGCACGTAACATGATGTGATATGGTGTTTATTTGCCTGAGTCAGCTGTTAAATTACTTATAAGGCATATTATTTTCCATATCTCCAAGGAGATAATTACCGTTACAAAATTGCCATGTCACCACTGTTTGGATAGAAGACAGCTTGTTAAAATAATAGAACATTGTAGAAAATTAAAGCATGTTAAAACGGAAAATAAAATATATCGAAGATCTAAGCCAAACGGGCGTTTCCGTCTTCGCTATATTCGCAGATTTTAATTTTAAATTTGTTAGTGTGATAACCACCGACCCAAATATATATCTAAAAAACAGAATATTGTTTTATCGAAAGTGGCTTCGTAACTCGATTTTCTCGATGTTTCTTAATTTTGCTTTTCATGAAATGGAAAGAAATTTTCATAGTAAGAACTTAACATCCCTGATCCATCACGTGTGGACGTTTAAGTCAACTCGTTAACTGGATATTAGTATAAATACACAGGTGATTATACAAAACCGCGCGCTCTCATTGGCTCGCTATCTCGGATTATCAGCCGATAATCACCTCGACGGACAAAATGGCTGCCAGTAGTCGTTTTGCCACTGTAAAGTGAAGATGATTTCGCGTTAAAATGTTTTTTTTTTCTCTCTTTTTTGAAATAATCACCTGTGTATTTATACTAATATCCAGTTAACTTAAACGTCATCACGTGATGGATCAGACTTCGTCTCGGTGAATATTCACCGATAGTCACTTCACCTTCGGCGAATAATTGTTAAATATTTAATTGCATGTAAATTTTGTTCTTCCCCTCTGGGGGATTCATCTTTCAGATAAAACGGAAAGAGGAGACTTGCCCTGGCACTGGTGCAAAACTTTGAGATCCAGTTGCCGTTGTTGACTATCGCTAATGCAACAAAGCAGGCTTCTTTTGAGTGACGTCATGGCCCCCATATTTGTTTCTTTATCCAGACCCAGTCCTTCTCTTAAAACACATGCCGCATAGTAAATCTGTTTTACATAAATTGCCTTTTTTTGGTAATAGTCGTAATAACTGTTGCGAGCCGCCAAGCTAGCAGCGATACTAATCTTGGCAAGGGCTTTCTTACGCATAGGCTACGTGGTTGTGGTTCTGGATACCGGGTAGCTTGTCGTGAATGACGGTGAGCGGGCTTATGCTTGGCATATAAGACTCGGACGATTTCCGGAAAGTTTTCGCATCACTATTTTCGTATTATCGTCGGGATATTTTCGTACTGTATGGTTTCGTACCTTTCCGCACCTTTTTCTTTTTTTTCATTTGTTGTTGCCGCTCTGCGCTGTCATAAGTTTCTTTCGATAAGTATTCTTTAAATTTTTGAGAGCTCCTTGCAGTGTTGAGCTGTAATCACCGTTCGTTTTCTCAATTTGAAGCAATCAATGTATTTTAGGTCGTCATAGAACATTGTTCCATTTTGTTTCCCCTTTCAATTAAATTTTCAACATTGTTGACTTCTTTGCGAAATAGCAAGTCAAGGAAATATAAGGTAAGAGAGCGAATCCCTGTGCTGAATCGTAATCATTTGAATCTATTTTTAGATTGCACCCGTGCTGCAAAGGTTATTTTTATCTGTTGTTACTGTTACAGCGAAATGCTTAACTTACCTCCTTTTTCTTTTATTTCCATTTTGTGCTTAGTTAACGCCGTTTTTGTTCTTCTTGTTTGCTACTTTTTCTAGAGTTTCTTTGTTCATGTACCAACACTTCCTAGTTCATTACGTACGTAAATAGTTTTCTTTTGTCACTTTACTTCGTTTTAAGCTAGTCGCTTTGCCTTAGTTTGTTCAGTTGTTTGCTCTTTGTTTAGTGTTGTTGAATTCAGTGTATTGTTTTGCCTTTCGTCGTTCCTTAAGATTAACAGATTGTAAAATTACCGATGAGGTACGTTTCTGTATGCCGATCTCATGTCTCATGCTCGAGCTTGGTTCACGGTGGTTCCGTTCCTTATCGACGTTGTTATTTTCTTTCTTTTTGTAGGAACCGTTCTGAAACTATCATGTTCTATACACCTCAACTGGCAAGGGTAAACTTTCTAGACGGCTCTCAGTTGGAGCTTCAGATATCTGGTAGGAAACTGAAAACAGTAACTAACAAAAGGTTGCTTAGTGTCGAGATTGATCGACACCTGCAATGGAACGATCATGTTTAAGCTATCATATCAACCTCTTTCTCTTCATTGCATACTCTAAAGAATCTATACGTAATTTTGCACACTACAATCTACGAAAGCACCCAGCAGAATCACTTGTTCTTTCCAAGCTGGACTACAACGACATTGTATTTGACCCTCAACCGCAATATTTAATGAAAGGACTACAATGTGTGCAAAACGCCGCCAGTTTTGTGCTAGCCAGGAAGAGACGCCACCCCACCGACTGCATCAATATCGGATGGCTACCTGTCGTGCAGCGTCGCAAGCTACATTCACTGAAAGCCACATTTAAAGCTTTAAATGATCCTCACTGGCCATCGTATTCCGCCCGATACAAAGAGCCAACCCAAATCGTGAATTGTGAATCGGCAGCACCGTTCATCTTACTATATTTTTCATTAGGGGAACGCTTAAAAACTCGTCATTCAAAGCCTTCAATCAGCTTCGATTCCAATGAACATTACAAACTTAGACCTCAGTTGCGAGAGAGACTAAACGATTGTTAAATAAACTAGAATACAAAAGTTAATTAATTCACTGTTGGGATGGTCAGCGGTCAAAATGGCGATCGGATGTTTGTGTTTTTGCTTTCGATATTTTTAGCCGTCTATTCATTTCTGCTCCTACTCTTGAACGTAATCAGCCCTGGAAATGAAGAGAAAGGTAAAACAACACTCTACAGGCCAATGAGTTTCGTTTCTCTGTTTGCAAACGTATCACCGGCTTTGCGGCTCTTGCTCCTTGACGCCGGCGCCCGTGTTTGTAAAGTCCGCCATTTTGGATTCTCCTTTCGTCGGAGAGTCTTCCACAGTGGGACCACACAAACAGTGTGTCTGTATGTTCGAAAAATAAAGAAATGTGTGGGAAATATTGAAGAGTCCTAATATCGTAAACTTACATCGAGAAATGACTATGTTAAAGCTCAAAATAAACGTAAACCTACCTCATTTGTTGTGTATTTTCTGCGCCTGAAAATGGTGAATTTGAGTGATTTGGTGAGTTTTCCGTTGACTGTTATTACACGTTATAAGAAGGAGACAAGGGTGGAAAGCTCATTTTCGACTGCTCCAGCGCCAAGCCGATTTTCACCCAGAAATTAGAATCGTCCGGCTTTCAAATCGAACACCAGATAAACTGAAAGGTTGACGCTTCTTCTCGTGCCATTCAATCGAAGATCCATTCAAAATCCAAGCGCTAACCGCCGAGTAATTTTCGAGAAATGCAGCTTTTCAAGCGACCAACAACCGCGGCTGAGATTTCGTGGGACACCGAGCAACCGTCACGCTATTTGCTCCACACTGATTGGATGATGCTAAACAATGCATTCAAGATTTCAACTTATGCGTGTTATTGTCAGTGGAGACATCGAATCAAATTCTGGCCCTACAAACTGCTCTGTTTGCAACAAAGTAATTGCCAGAAACCGTCGAGCATTAAGTTGCGACCAATGCACGCTGTGGTGCCATATGAAATGCGGTCAAGTGAAACTCAAGGATGACAAACGTCTCCAGCAAATGGATCAGTTCAACTGGATTTGCCCAGCATGTTTTTTAACCGCCTTACCTTTTGCTGATTCCTCAGTTTTGTCGGACGAAGGCGAATGTTGTGCACAAACACTGAGCACGTCGAACTTGTCCAACACCAGTGTGAATTCCCTCCCAGAATTCATTAAATCAAGAAACAGTGATGACCGACAGATTCTTATAATGCATTTGAGGAGGGGAAACAGCTTATGAAAGACATTAAAGTCTTCTTTCTTACAGAAACAAAAGTTGAAGCAGCTTACCCTACTGCACAGTTCAAAATCAGTGGTTATGACATCTACCGCAATGACCGTACCAAGGGTGGCGGTGCTATTCTGGCATTTGTATCCTCGAGAACACCATCCAAGAAATTAGCACGTCACCGTAATTTTTCAACTATTGAACCGTTAATTGTTGAAGCCGAATTTGGAAAACATGATGTAGTATTGGTGGGAATCAAAAGACCCCAAAAATCTATCGGTGTGCTCTACTACCTCAGGTTAGAAGAAGAATTGAATGACATCTGCACCTTTGCTTCACTTCAAACCAATTCATTATAGTTCTTGGGGATCTTAATCTAGATCGATTGAGACCTGAACGAAGAGAGGGCAAGATACTGTTGGATTTGAAAGATATACATGGCTATTCCTGTCTCATTGATAAACCCACTAGAATAACAGAGCACAGCCAAACCCTTTTGGATATCATTCTCACTAACAAGCCGTATCTGTTTCAAGGATGTGTTGTCTTTAATCCAGAGCTGAGCGACCATGCACTGGTATGTAACCGTATTTTTTTCTCTTTTGTTTGTATTCTAATGTATTGTAAGTATTATTTGTACGTATTGTAAAGGTAATATAGTTCTTGTTTATGATGATAATAAAAATATATATTAAAAAAAAAATACGGAATATTGAAAATCAAGGCTACATATCATCCAAGCAAAATTATCACTTTTCGAAATCTTAAGACCATCAACAAAGAAGAACTGAAATATGATCTGCATATGGCACCGTGGAATATCGCATGTTGGAGATATCTTCGATTCGATCGCTTCTAGATCTGGGAAAAGTTACTGAATTATGTCTTGGATGAACATGCGCCGTTTAAAAAGCTAAGGGTACGAGCACAAGACGTCCCTTACATGACAAGCGAATGGAAGAGAGCTATTAGAAACAAAAGGATGTTTTCAAAACAATTCAGTAAAAACAAAGCACAGTCAAACCTGGAACACAAAAACAAATGGCGTAATGAGGTTACCAAATTAACAAGCAAGTCAATCAAGTCCTACTGGCAAAAGGTATGAAATAATCTGAACTCTAACCCTAAGAAATTCTGCAATACCTTTAATCCCTTCTTGAACCATAAAATGGATGAATGTGCTGGAGACAAAATCACTCGTAATATAAACGGTGAATTAGAAACAAATCAGGGAACTGTAGGGGAACACTTTGCTGATTATTTCTCTACAATGGCAAACAACATTCGTGGGACAGACACCCTAAACTTAAACGAAGAAAATTTTAGCGCACATATTTGTGCACAAAACATAAAGGAAACGCTGAGTGGGTCTGACAGACCACCTTCCACTTTCTCCAACGTACAGCCAGCAGAGTTAATCAAAGAAATGGAAAGTCTGAATGCCAATAAGGCTTCGGGTCATGATGGCTTGCCTCTCAGGCTTCTTAGAATGATCTCAAAGGGAATTGCCCCATCATAATGTACGATTTTCAACACTTGCATAGAGACGGCAGCATGGCGGCCGCCGGTTACTTGAAAAAGGGGTACATGGACTCCTGCATTTAAAAAAAGATGATACACATGACACAAGCAATTATAGATCAATCACTATTTTACCTGTTGTGTGTAACATTTATGAAAAGTTATTGAGCAAACAAATTACAAAATTCATGGACCCCCATCCTCACTGATAACTTAACAGCCTATAGGAAATCACACAGCCGCGAGACAACCCTAGTCCGGCTTGTAGAAGAATGAAAAATGGAGATAGATTGTGTAAAACTGGTTGGCATGCTGTCTACTGATAAGAGTAAGGAATTTGATTCACTTAGCTCTCCTCTTCTTATAAAAAATAAAAAAAAATAAAAAAATTGGAATCATATCGCTTCTCGGACAAAGCGCTAGACCTAGTTCCTTCCTATTTTCATAATAGGCAAAATAGAGTCAAACTCCCATCAATGTTAAGTCAATGGAGAGTTCTGAAAAGAAGATGCCCACAAGAATCTTGTTATGGCCCTTTGTTATGGAATATCTACCAAAATGACTTGAATTACTTCTTTACAGACAGGAATATCTCAATGTATGCTGATGACCACCAGGTGTTTGTATTGGGCATTACACTTCAAAACGTGCAAGACCCACTTCAAGAAGTACGGGACGAGATCACTGTATGGTTCGATCATAATTTACTGCAAGGCAATTTTAAGAAGTATCAAACGATCGCTTTTGGCTCAGACAGAAAGTACCCTGCCAAAGCTATATATATAGAGATTGGACTTGAGGACATTTCAGCAAAAGGATGAAAGGAAATTACTTGGAGTTTTGATAGATAGTGATTTAAATTTTAGTAAACATATCACCCACGTATGTACGTAGGAAGGCTAGTCAACAAATAGGCTTAACTGATTAGAGTGTAATGTGAAGTGCTAGTTTTTTACCCCATATGAACCATGTGAGCGTTAGCCCTACTGATGGAAATGGGCCCACACAAGGACAGGGAAAAACTCGGACCATGGTGGGAATTGAACCCACTACCTTCGTGTTAGATCACCCCTGCTCTACCGACTTAGCTACAAGGTCAGACGGGAGCAGGCCGTGGGAACTGAAGATGTTAAAGTCACGGCAATGAACATGTTCAAGTACAAGGTAGGATTATGTTTTTGTAGCTCAGTCGGTAGAGCAGCGGTGATCTTACCCGAAGGTCGTGGGTTCAATTCCCACCATGGTCCGAGTTTTTCTCTGTCCTTGTGTGGGCCCATTTCCATCAGTGGGGCTAACGCTCACATGGTTCATATGGGGTAAAAAACTAGCACTTCACATTACACTCTAATCAGTTAAGTCTGTTCAAATATAAGTGCTGCACGGCCAACGTCTGCAAAAACGTAATCCTTCCTTGTACTTGTATCTGTTAATTGCCGTGACTTTAACATCTCCAGTTCCCACGGCCTGCTCCCGTCTGACCTTGTCTGTCTTGTTCGCTCGCATAGCATTTTAAAGCCAAACAAACCAGCAAACAATTATTTCTGTCCAAAAAGAGTACAGATGATTGTTATTTAATTCCAGCCGTACGGCTTTATCCGGCCCTGCTCGCGCTAATGCGTACGGCCCTCTCGCAGACGGGTATTTTCCCAATTGTTTTACAATGAAAGCGCGTGCGGGGGCCGTACGGGCCATATGATAATTTAAAATTCTAATTTTAAAACTCAGGAAGATCATTCCAAGCGTAGCAAGTTAGACTGATGTTAGATGTCTATCAGAAACCCTTTTTTATTTATCTGCAGCAGTGAATTTCGCCACCAATTTGCTGATTTACGACACTGTAAAATTTTGATCACGCGACTTACCACGTGATCAATATTATATGTTATATGTTATAACAAGGTACATTATTTATTTTCAAGGGAGATTTCATCTTGTTCCAGACAATATAGTGAGAGATATAGCCGATGAAACATATTTTCCGGACCTATTTTACACCCAGTTCTTATCTTCACCCTATTTTACATTCGATGTTCTAGCTGCACAGCCCATAAGATCTTGAGCTTAAAGATCATTGGGTCTATACATAAATTAAAGGTACATCATCATTAATTACTGATCAGCAAAACTTCAAGTTACACAAACAGAGAAATGGTACAGGACTTCCAATAACCCCTGTAAGTTTCAAATTTTGGCCACGAAAAGAGTTCAATTATATTTAAAACAAGGGGGAAAAGGAAAGGAACTTTATTTAAGTGCCTAGTCTTCTAGCGCCGGAACACTAATTGGGGACACTGTAAACTGAAATCAACAAATCAAAAAAATCAGGCGAAACGCGACTGTGTTGCATAAAGCATTAACAATGAAAAGCGCGCTTTTGGAGGCCATTTTTCTTCTTGATGAAAATCGTACTTTCTACAAATTGCTCAAAGGAAAACACCAGTTTGGTTCCCATCTGTTCTCCTTAAGTCCCGTGGGATGGGGGGAGTATGCGAAAAACCTCCTTACCATGGGAAAGCAAAAGGGCAGTTTGGTCATCACGTGTGCCTACTTGCATCGCATGTGGCCGGATTTCTAGTCGATTTCGACCTGACTCGATGGTGTTTCTTTGGGTATTTCAACCTTCATCAAACTCGACTCCCATTTCATTACATCTGGCTGTGAGATTATTCATGGACCGCACAGTTGCTGCTAAGCGGAGACGACTCTCAGTTTTATGCTTTTGCTACGCTCTTCACAATATGCAAGGGAGAGTAGCCGTCGGACCATTTCAGTTGTTTTCGTTCTTTATGTCATCTAGGCGCACTTTTTCTTGTTTCCGCCTACACCTTCAGCGCTCATTTACTTCCTTAACTTAAATAAATTTCCTCCTTCTCAAGAATACGGATAAAGTCCCCACGACATACAACCCAAAGAGTATGTATCATTTCAAACTAAGTCGGTTTTTGTTGATTCTCCTGGTCTGCATTGCATGGGCGCTGTTACCGAAGAAAACCTGGCGCTTGCTGTTTCGTCATCTTTTCTTTTCAAGCCAAGCACGATCGCGCAAGACTTCTTCATTTCATTGATGCGAAAAGACGCCAAGAAAGGATTAACCACAGAATTCAGAAACAGGATGACCGTGGATGATTCCCTGACGATGAAGAACCAATTCTTTTTTACGCAGCTTTCGCAGTGGATCCCTACAACCATGACAGCAAAATATGGAATTAGCGAGAGAATAAGAAACATCAAAATGAGAAACGAGGTTGTCGCAAAGTTTTTTTTCCATTTTGGCTGTCCTTTCTCGTTTCCTGTCGTTCAAAGAAGTGTTGCTTGGCATGGTGGCTTGTCTCTGAACAGCAACTCGAGATTGCTTCTTCAAAAAGTAGAAGATTCCAAGATAGGCTACAGAAGTCGTGGACAGAGGGAACGTGGTGTGTAAATGAATGTCAATGGCAATGTAGACATCTTTTGAAATGTTGGTTAGCTGAAGTGAGGCAAAGATGGACGAGAAAACAATAATGCACGAGTTGCAAACAACGGCTGTCTTCGGTTTCATTCTTTGGCGATATGTGTGAGGAAAAATAACAGCTACGAAGCGATCGATCGACATCGCGGTCACTAACAAGATTGAGCAGTTGATTCCGATGTAGCTTAATATCTGGACGAATTCCCCTTCTTGTGGAATACTTCGATCGCTGAACACGCACAGAAATCTCACTAGGACTTGTGCAGGGCAGACCACGAGACCAACGAAAAGATCCATTGCGGATATAAACGCCAGGTACACTGAAAACACTCTCTTGAAGCATCGCAAAGGATTTTTCACCATCACCATTAAGATAAAACCATTGGGAAGCGAAACGAAGAAAACCAGCAAAAGGAAAGAAATCCCACTTCCGAGACACACTTGATTTTCAAAATTACTATCCATGGCATGTAATAACATAAAAGAACCCTAAAATGTACGACTTGCCTTTCACTTGTAAAATGGGGAATGAAACTTGTCTAAATATGTCAGACCATATTGTTTAACGCCATGACGTCGATAGGCTAACGACACTAATTAATTCTATAAGTCATTCATGTGCAAACAAAAGGAAACAGCATTACATTGGCTACTTAGTAGTTTACTTATCCTAATGTTCTAGTTCTTTATTTACGTTCTGTAGGAAAATCTTAAAAGGAATTATTTGACTTTGTTTTGATTAAGAGCTTGGTAAATGATTCATAAAGTATTTGAAAAAAATTGGCTTAATCATTGAAGTCAGACGTCAGTTTTTGAGCTGGATAGGAAATGGGTTTTTCGGCTTTTGCTCGACATGTAACCTCCATTATGCGTAGCTTCTTTTTTTTGAAATTACAACGACGTGGGTAATTTTAATGCAATATATAAACACAGTGACACCTGCTTTCTATAAAGAACAACAGGAAAACATTTCCCTGTTATTTTTTTACATATTTGGTCGATAAGTCGTGGTTTAATTTTGTTTCTGGTTTACAAAAATTCTTTTTTTTCAAACTGGTTTACTTTTTTAGACCAATGCCCATTTTAACATATTTGGATATCTTTCTGTATAATTAATTTTATGGAGTATGTATAAAGTAAACTAGAGAAATCATTATTATTACTATAAGATGGATTGTTGTCTCTGATGCTATCAAAGACAATAATATTTATTTATTGCATGTGAACAATAATTTCACTGTCCTTCACTGACAAGTAGGACCACTTTCATAATGAAAAAACAGTGATATTCTTTAATCATTCCTTTGGCAATATAACTCAATTAAATAGTGCATTGTACAACTGGAAAATTTAATGTTGTAGGAAAAAGAAGTTATTGGACTTCTCCAAACTTGGTCACTACTCTAGCATAATGGTTTTCGATTTCAGTTAATTTTCCTAAAGGCATGTTGGGGTACAAGGGTGACCTTTCACTATCAAGCCGATCTCTATCAAAGAGAGGAATGTTGGAGCTGCCATGGTTACTGGGCATTTTCCGTGCATGGAATGGATGTGTTGACATCTTTCTGTCTTATTTCTGCAACATTTCTTGAAGCGCTGCCACTTTTCCGTAATTTGCTGTCCGCCGTGTGAAATTTGACTGTGTGCTTGGGACAAAACTTGAAACAGTTACCCTTTTGAAAATACTTTCTTGTTGCTTCCTGTGATGAGTTTGCCGTTGCTGTAAACCTATTAACTTTAAAGTTATCATCTTTTTGTTCCATTTTGTAAATTGTTTCGGCTTAGATTCCTTGTCTCCTTAAAGGCAGAGTTGCTTCTCTATTTTCTTTCAAGAAATGTTTAGCCTTGTTGTAAAAATCATCTTCTAAAAAACATTTTTTTGAGTCTTTTGTCTTTAGCTGGCCTTTCACTTCCTCTATTTCTTTAAAGAGATCGATTTCATTTACGCAATTGCGTTGGCGGGACCCTGCCATATGTGGGTTTGATGTCGACATCTGTGAATAAATCAAACTTTCGACCAAGAGTGGCCTGTGGTGAATAATAAAATATTCATTTATAAATTATTCAAGTGGATTAAGGAGAAGGCAGCAGATCGTTGTGTAGAAGGGGTGGGCACACGGGGAAATGATGTGTGAAGGAAGGGGGGGGGGGGGGGGTTGGATAGAGCTTCTGAAGGTGAATAGAAGGGAGGAAAAGATGTCTAGTTCTTTTTAAGACCCCCTAAGAAGCCAAGCTCCTGTTTTTTTAACTGCATTCCCAAAAAACAATATCCCTTTTTTACAATGTCGATTAAAAAAATACACTTTAAATTTTTTTTAAAACTGGTTAAAAAATAATTCAAACCAAAAACAAAATTAAACCACAACAGATACATATATTCCAATAACAGATTACTTTTATTCCAGTAACAAATTACTCCAATTATTCGGCTCTGATTTTCGAATTTGGGCTTTTCTGGGGGTCTCGATTTGGATGCGCATGCGTAAAATTACTTTGCCTCGGAGAGTCACTTTTCATAAAAGGTTGGCCAAGTGGGATTCCGCGATACTCAATTTCAGTTTTTAGATATAAATGTCTCGTCTCTTACTTTGATACCATTTAAAGCACATTTTGAAAATGACTGCTGAAGCCATTTGAGCCATTTTTCAATGCTTCGCCGAGTTGCCAACCGTTTTATAAGACCGTTGGCAACCGAGGAATTGAAAAATGCCTCAAATCGCGTTGATTCTGAAAAAAACAATAAACACACACACACACACAGGAAAGAAGCTACTCATAATAGAATCAAGGTAAGGCTTTTTAGTTGAGATTTTTTAAATATATCTATCTACCTAATTAGTCTTTTATCGGGATTCCCACACAAATTCATATATTATTGTCAGCCATGTTGGCTTTCCTTTACACTGAGATTGAGGCGCCTGTGGCTGGACTTTAAACTGCAAATATTGTACGTCGTGTACTGTTAATTTAGGTGACTCATCTGAATTATTTAGTGAATCTCATTTTCATCCTATTTTATATTCGACTTTCTGAATTCGTGGCCCCATAAGCTCTACATTAAAGGTCATAGGGTATACATGAAGGTACATTATCCTGCACCTTCACCATCATCATTAGGGAGTTTAAGAAACCATGACGTTTACGGTGACGAAAAAATCACTTCAAAATATAAGTTTGAGCTATTCTAAGTATTATACAATATGGGCGAAGTGTCCTCCTATAACTGGACTGGTACGGATGGATTTGGAAGTAAGAGTGAGACCGAAAGATTCACTGTAGTTTGTCCGCGTTGTCGGCAAAACCTTAAATCAAGGGTGCGTTCGATTCACCGTATTTTGGAATAGGAATACATGGAATATAAGTTAGAAATCCTTCTTTTTTACGGAGATTTACGTTAAAATTGTCAAACATCGGCTAAAATGCCATTTTAAACATATTTTTATTATCCTTGATGCTTCGAAACGCGCCAAACATGCCGTTTTAATCATCACTCCTCGTATTCTTATTACCGAATAGGGTCAATCGAATGCGCCCTTAGTCATTTCACGTACTAGTTTTGACGAATATGGGAGAGAAATGTCAAAAAAAATGCGTGCCACACGCACAGCACGATCATTTTGTCCTCTTTTAACCAATAACATTACTGCTTTTTTGTCGTTGCCGTAGCCGTCGTCGTTTCTTAAACTCCCTCTTACTGGCGAGAGGCCCTGGGGATGAGGTAAGAGAACGGATCCCCCATAAATTGGCCTCTTCCAATGATAGTCTTTTAAAATCGAATGTTAGCTACGCAAGCAGCTATTTTTAGAGGGGCACTTGATTGGCTAGTTGTAAGGACGTAAGGAAATTTTAAATATGCGCGGCATTGGGAATGAGAACTTAAAATAGCTTTGCGAAACTAAAAATAGATTTTGAAAAACTACGATGGGGTATGGGGATCCGTTCTCTTACCTCATTCTCTCGTGTCACTGATCATCAAAACTTCAAATTACAGGGAAATGATACAGGAGCTCCACTGACCCCTTAAAGTCTCAAATGTTGACCACTTAAGAGTTCAGTTACATTCAAAAGATGAAAATCGTACTGCGTACAAATTTCACAAGAAACAAAAAAAAAAAAACGGTTCCCATCTGCTCTCGTTCAGTGTCGTGGGACTTCAAGACCATCCGAAAATCCCTTCCCCTCCCCATGGGGGAGTCAAAATGGCATTTTGGTCATCACCTGTTCCTCCCACTTCTTACATCGCATGCAGGCAGATTTTCCACGTTCACCTGACTCCAGGGTTTTTCTTTGGCTGTTTCGGTTTTCGACCTTCATCAAAATCGACTCATGACATCTGGCTGTGGGATTATTATACATGGACCGCACAGTTGCTGCTAGGCGGAAACGCCTTTCAGTTTTATGCTTTCGATGCGCTCTTCACAATGTGCAAGGAAGAGTAGTTGGTAGGCCAGCTGCAGTTGAGTTGTTTTTGTTCTTTATCTCATCTAGGTGCACTTGTTCTTGTTTCCGCCTTCACTTTCAGAATTTATTTACTTCCTTTACTTAACAAATTTTTCCCTTCTCAAGAATACGGATAAAGTCCCCCAGACATACAGGCTGGAGAGTATTTTTGGCTGAACGGTTCAATTGCAAATGTACCATTTCAAATTACAAAGTCAGCAGTTTTTTTATTCACCTATTGTTTACTGCATGGGCACTGTTACCGAAGAAAACCTGGCGCTTGCTGTTTCGTCATCTTGTCTTTTCAAGCCAAGCACGATCGCGCAAGACTTCTTCATTTCATTGATGCGAAAAGACGCCAAGAAAGGATTAACCATAGAGTTCAGAAACAGGATGACCGTGGATGATTGCCTGACGATGAAGAACCAATTCTTTTTTGCGCAGCTTTCGCAATGGATCCCTACAACCATAACAGCAAAATATGGAATTAGCGAAAGAATAAGAAACACCAAAATGAGAAATGAGGTGGTTGCAATTTCTTTTTCCATTTTGGCTGTCCTTTCTCGTTTCCTGTCGTTCAAATAATTGTTGCTTGGCATGGTGGCTGGTCTCTGAACAACAACTCGAGATTGCTTCTTCAAAAAGTAGAAGATTCCGAGATAAGCTACAGAGGTCGTGGACAGAGGGAACGTGGTGTGTAAATGTACGTCAATGGCAATGTAGACATCTTTTGAAATGTTGATCAGCTGAAGTGAGGCAAAGATGGACGAGAAAACAATAATGCACGAGTTGCAAACAACGGCTGTCTTCGGTTTCATTCTCTGGCGATATGTGTGAGGAAAAATAACAGCTACGAAGCGATCGATCGACACCGCGGTCACTAACAAGATTGAAGAGTTGATTCCGATGTAGCTTAATATCTGGACGAATTCCCCTTCTTGTGGAATACTTCGATCGCTGAACACGCACAGAAATCTCACCAGGACTTGTGCAGGGCAGACCACTAGACCAACGAAAAGATCCGTTGCGGATATAAACGCCAGGTACACTGAAAACACTCTCTTGAAGCACCGCAAAGGATTTTTCACCATCACCATTAAGATAAAACCATTGGGAAACGAAACGAAGAAAACCAACAAAAGGAAAGAAATCCCACTTCCGAGACAGGGTTGATTTTCGAAATTACTATCCATGGCATGCAATAAGCCCGAAGGAAAGATATTTGAACCACAAAATGGACGGCTGGGTTTTTACTTATGAAGTTGCATAGGGATTGTCACCTGTCCTAATATATCAGAACTTATAGGCTAACAACACTAATTAGTTCTTTAATAGCTTAGTACTTAGCTATTCACGAGTCATTCATGCACAAACAAAAGGAAACAGTATGACATTGGCTAATTTGAATTACTTATCCTAATTTTCTAGTCTCATATTATTCAGCTTTATTTAGGAAAAACTTAAAAACAATTATGCAACTTTGTTACGATTCAGAGCTTAGTAAATTTAAGTATTCGAAAAACATTGGCATCATCTGACGTTATTTTGTGAGCTCGATAGGAAAAGGATGTTTCGCTCAATTTCTGCCTGGACATGTAACCAACGTTATGTGTAGCTTCTATTTTTTGAAATTACAACATTAATGTGGTGAATTTTAATGTAATATGTAATGGAAGAGAAAACTATAAACACAGAGACACTTACTTCGGTAATGAGAAAGTTTAACGAGCGTTGTTTTGTAAGCATGTAAGCCATCTGAGAAGTTAACCAATAAAACTGCTTGAAATATATCACGTGATTCCCGAGATTGACACAAGTTGTAAGAGATGTCGACAATGTATCTGGCAATGCACTTCATGAATCCCATCAATATTTGCTAGGAACATATTGGCTTTTGACTTATAATTACGTGTAGTCAAACGAGTTGGTGTTCCTGCCTTTGGTCAGGGAATATGACTAGCTTCAAGTTATTGGAGCCTGTACTTCCTGGCGAGTTGCCCAACTCGAGACTAATCGAGTTGCCCAACTCGAAACTAATTGAGTTGCGCAACTCGAGACTAATGCTACTCTCGAGTTGCCTAACGTACTAGAGACTTAAAGGGGCTAGGTCACGCTATTTTAGGTAATTTTGTTAATTATGGGCTCTAAACGTCAAATTGGCAGAGCAAGAGTCTTTCATTTGCAAAATCACGGCCACATGACAACCGAGAATGATTTTCCAGCTTTGTAAATGACATTTTGATATAGATTGATATAAATTTGAAAAAAAGCTGGGCCAACGTTTTTCAAATTTACCCAAATTCAATCCATTTCAAACCTCTCCAGTTTTGTCCATCCATGTCCCTTCTTGGCTTCCCTTTGTTTTGTTAGAGTTCTTCTTTAGTTTTTAACAGTTATTTTGATATTTTAGTTAATTCCATGACCATTCCATCAGTGCTGAAATTGTCTAAAATTGCGTGACCTAGCCCATTTAAGGAAATGTTACAAATTTACTTCTTTACTGTAAAGTCTGGTTTTCACTAGCGACGCAATCGCAAGCGCAAGCATAAGTAGCTAAGTTAAAATGAACGTCGACTTAACGCAAGCATAGGCGCAGGCACAAGGAAAACCCTGACAACCCCGTTTTTCACGGGGAAATAACCGTCCTTATGCTTGCGTTTGTTCTTGCACGTGTGCTTGGATCGTTTGTGAAAGCCAGACTTAAGGGCCTACTGACGTATTTTTGGGGGTGCTTTGCTAAGGATGTAATGATTAAGTTATTTGAGAGAATTTGGCATTATTTTGGTCAGTTTCCAACTTTCCTGAGACAATGACCCCAAATATGACGTCAACATGCCACGCCCATGGTCACGTGACCAATGAAAGAAAACTCCAAATTTGTCTACGTGCTACACAATTTGGGCACTTAATCAGTGGTTTCATAATTTGTATTCGTTTTTGCATCCAGCCAAGCATGGTTTTCTTTTTATTTTGAAAAATGTTCTTTTTAGAGAGATAAACGATACTGAAATAGCCATAACTTTTTCAAAAAAGATGATTTGAAAAAACCAATGCTTAGCTATATTCTGTATTTAAAGGTGAAACGAGCCATATAAAAATTAATTTAGCTTGTTTACGCATGCGCAGTTGATCTGAGGAAGAGCACGAGGAAGGGCGAGGAAAAACGTTCGATGCAAACAACAATTAGGAGATTGTTATCAAATTTTCCAGGTCGACGAGTGGGTTTTCTGGTCAGCTCACGATGATATAATGACGTCGTCACCGGAAGTAACATTTCACGTCCTTAGCAACGCGCGAAAAATCCGTCCATCAGCCTTTAAGGTTAAACGAGTCCATTCAAAAAACACACTGCATATGATAAAGTATTACTGCCGCCTGTACAGAAAACGGACGAGTAAATATTTAATGTAAATGCTATTCTCAGGAAAGAGCCATTGAAATGATTGAACTCGGTAATCCCGTATTTTAGTTAACAGTGCCGCCCGTATTGGGTTAAGGCTCAGAATATGATTGCGAATGGAGAGGGCCCTGGGGATGTATGAGACCGAGTAGTCTCAGATAAGGTGCCAGGGTAACCGCATCTGCCTTATAAACAAGCCTCTTTAAAAAAAAAACGTGTGAATTCTTGGGTAATCCTAGCACCATGGTTACCTTCCCTCTTGTAAACAGGTCCTTAAAATGGTGCAGTGCAGTCGATACCCTTCAGTGAATTGAAAAGAATTCTTTTCCTGAAATGAGGATTGGTAGGCTAATCTGCAAATTAGCAAAAGAATAAAACGGGTGCCATTAATGAATAAGGTCTATAGCGCCTCAAACGAGCTTTACAAGTGGCGCACTGAAAATCATCTTACATCACACCCACGGAAATGCGAAATCATGCTTCCTTCCAGAGGCTAAGTAGCAGACTCATTGACTGGGTTAATAAGAGAGTAACCTTCTAGGGGTAACAATTTACTCATAGTTCCACTGGGGAAAAACACATTTGTGACGTCAAGAAAACCGTCGTCAATAAACTGAATCTTCTCAAAGCCTCGAGAGTCTACAAACGGACTTGCTGACAGCCTTCAAATTAATCCTACCATCTATTACCTACTCACTCGTTGGTTTGGGGAGGCTGTAACCTTCAGGATTCGTCTCTGTCACTTGAAAGATTATAATGCAGAACGGCAAAACAATTTACAGCTTACCATAAGACACGCCTTCTGGAATTGACCGTGCTTTCGAAATCCAATTGCAACACCCTTTCAAGTAATTTTAATTGTTATTAATTAAGTTGATGTGTAAGATCCGAAGCGACAGTGCCTAGCCTATCTCGGCTTGACGGAGGTCATGCATCAGAGCAGCTATTTCTTGCGCATAGAGGTACAACCTTAATAAACAACCTTTCACATGGACACCAGGCACTTTAATTCCAACAGCCGGAGCAATGCTACGACGTTCATCAATAACATGTGGCGAAAACAGTCACTTTTAAGAGTGAAAGTGAGAAGAGATCCTCTCACTTATCTGGACACCTTGAAAAAATCAGGTAGCTCCAATGGTAGATAAGAGAAAGACAATTCCTGAATTAAGTCGTCTAGAAAAGCCACAAGGATCACCCCTACCTGTCATATATAAACCGCGATTCAAATATAGACATTCATTTAATTCAGACACTTTTAAATTGTTCAACTTTCGGAAAATTGAAGTGGGTGCGAATCTTCACCCTATTTATTAACTTAAGTAATTCAGTATAATGTTTCAGATTGTACGTATTTTCTTCCAATTAATTTGTGTTACTTTCATCTGTATTTTTCTTCACACGACCGCACAAGCTTCACGCTTCATCATCGTGTCTAAATTAAAGCTTTACGTTCAGAGATCTAGTTTAAGTCAATAACTGTTCTCCTTTTCTAGAACTGGCCCAAGAATTTGGAATATGATCCCTCCTAAACTACGAGATTAAAGTTAACATCTTTCAAACGAACTGCACTTACCACTCCTGAAGGTTTTGGATAATGAGGAGGTTTATTTTGATAGAGCGGACCAGTTAATCTTTCTTTCCTCTCTTTATTCCTAGATTCAGATGAAATTGATTTACTTTGTTTTTTTAACAATTTACGTTTATTGATTGTAATAGTTTCTTAATGTTTTGAAAATGTTTTTTCAGTGCAGACGTTGTTGGTGTTTATTAGTGCTTTCTTTGAGCCTTTTCTATTATGTTATACTGTTGCCGATCTTGAACAGCTATGCTAGTTGCGCGTGTCAAATATAGTAAATCTGTTTTGTTATAATAAAATGTTGATAGTCTTAAATGATTATCAAAGTTTAAGGACTACTAAAATCGTCGTTTTGGGTGAGTTATAAGCCATCTTGTTAGTCTTTTTCTAGCTCAAATTCTGGATGGGTGTACTATCCGGGACTTTGCGTGTCAAATGCAATTTATCAATGGACCGTTTAAACCGTTTTTGAGGCTATATTGGTTGAAAGGCAAACACGGCTTAAATTACATTCACAAAGCATTAGAAGCAAGGTGTATCGGAAAATCCATTCTCAGGTTGAATCCGTTTTTACCTAGGTTAAATTGGTAATTCTCATTTTACCTAGGTTAAATATGCACTCCCTCGTCCCCAAAAGGATTGAAAAACACTTATAGTTTTCCTCAAGCTCTCGGCATCTCAACACACTTTCTTAATATTTCGTATCATCTTACCGGTTTCTGTATTCACTGATACACTTACATGTATCCCTCGAGTCTCAACATTTATTTATACCTAAGTAAGGGAACAGAGAACTGTACTATGCACTTACCTGGACTCGAGGACTCAGATCCTCGCCATTACACTACAACGACGAACATGTTCAATCCAAAACAGTTCTTTTCATTATTTACTTCTGTATAATACGTCAATTGATATCCATTTATAATAACCAATTGAAAACTAATCCTAATCTGACTCCAATTTTTCTCTAGGCTTAATTTGGGTCCCGAAAAGGTTTCTTCAATTCATCTGAGTGCATATTCAACTTAGTTAATATGAGCATCACCAATTTAAGCTAGGTAAAAACAAATTCAACCTGAGAACGGATTTTACCGGCAACAGACACAACATATTCAAAACCCAGTGTGGCCATCACGTCATATATGCACACAACCACTTCAGCTGATTCATTGGCAGTTTCGGCCTTGTTTGGCCCTAGTTTTTTCTATGTTTGAGGCGAATGGCCGGGTAGGCCCCCTGTGGGGAGTGCAGTGCCTGCCAGACATACCGAACGGTTCACCTCAAACGGGGGTGCACCAGAACGCCAAACTCGCCGGGGGAATCGAACCCCACCTCTACAAGCATGTAACACTGCACGAATAAAAGTACAAGTACAAAAAGCGGAACTACTGAAAGGTAAACAAAAAGAAAAGAAAACAAACGCTACAACAATATACGGAGGAAAGTGAAGGGCAACAGGACAAAAAAGAGTATTACGCTACAGACGTGAATCAGGCCACACATGCACAGTAAGAAAAATTGAAAGCAAATAAAGAATAGAAGAAGGCGGTTTAAAATCAGGCACCCCTTTAAGTGGCAGCTCCACCCAACAAATGTGCCGGGTAAGCTGGTTGGAACCAGCACGGCGATGAAGGGTCAGGATTCCGTTAAATATAAGTGCTACGATTGAAAAAAGGCATTACGATTCCTATGGCGTATACGATCTCGTGTTGTACATTGCAGACAATTTTTTATGCAAGAGCCAACTGAACAAAGTGGAAGCGCAGGATCTTGGGAGATCTAACCAGCAAATAATTTGTAGATTTAAAACAAAATAATACTGCAAGGCTGGTTGTATGGCTGTGGGGATATATATATTTTTGATTTACCTGTACATCGTACACTGTACATCTTGGTTTCCCATCCCAACCAGATACTAATCTTATCTTCTGTGAGAAACACAAGCACGTGGCTAATTGCAATTTCAGACTAAAAAAGAAGTCGACCGATTTTAAGACGTGGTATGCGTGACAAGACTTGTTGACAAGACATAAAACTTGTCGTGTAGATCTAAAATAAAACTATCACGCAATACGCGATGGGAATGAATTTTGGTCCCCAGACTACTCATTCATACTCTCAATTCCACCATCGCCAACGAGTCAGATTGTAATAAATTATCACTAGAGGCCCTCACTCACCCTAAACCCTAACCCTAACCCAACCGACCCAGGCAGAAGTAAGTTATGGAAAAAGGCGAGCTTGGAGGCTGAAGGAGTGGATGCCATGGCAACACGCAAGCCATTGATGCGGCGAGGTGGGAGGGTCGAGCCCCCGACGTGCGTTCAAAGCCAAAGAGAGGAATAAACGGGATAAAAGAAGCCTATTTATAGCAAAATGGTAATAAATTATGCAAATAAGGCCTTCCTGCAGAACAATAGATGCACTGGAATTTCCAGCTTGAATCTTTAAGGAATAAGGGTCTTTTGTACATGATGGCCCCCGGTAAGAATACACGCACAGACGAAAGCCTGAATCTGACTCACTGTCGAGAAAAAGGGGTAAGCCACACAGAGGAGAAAGCCAAGGATGCCACACGGACAAGAAATAACGACGCACACAGACGGAAAACTAAATTGCCTCACCGAAAGAAAACAGGACGCCAACTGTCGAGCGACAGGCTGGAATTATCCTTGTTACCTGCGTGAGCCGCGCCGACGTGAGCTCGAGCAGGAGGCGAACGACTACTCTTTCCTACTCCCTCACTACGTTGGTCCGAAGGAAAAATATTTTCCCTCTCCAGAACGCTGAAGCATAGAAAAAGACACGAACTATAAGGCAGGCAGAGTGAGAGCACTTGCCCGACGATGCTTTAATGCCATTACACGTTATACAAGCCAAAGTATTTGGCTACAAAAATATGTAAAGCTATATCTGTACAAAGTAGGAAAAAAGAAAAAACAAAATAAGTTACATTTCTTCTACGCCAAAGGTAGGGAACAACGTGGTCAATTGTAATCTACTGTCTAAGGAATCCTTGACGTACATATTCTTAGCTGTTTCTGATTTCCAGCGACCGTGGAGCATGAGTAACCTGTCAGAAGAACCTGACTTCGCTAGATCGTCAGCTATAAACGTTGCGCCACCGGATCTAAGGCTATGAGTGCTAATACTGACCGAATTTACTCCTATAGCCAAAAGTGATTCCTTAACTAATTCCCTACACCTAGTATAGCTGAGCCTCCTAGGGCCTAAAGTATACGAATTGTCCTTCCTATGAGGTTGAAGTGTTCTGAAAATGTAAGCTGATGAATTGAGATCAAAAGGCCAGTAAGGTGCCACTAATGTCCCCCTGACATTGCATCGAAACATGCAACTAAGGACTTCAGACAAGAGTACGACCGGTGGCACAACTAAGCAATTTTCGTAGCCAGTCTTGGAAAAACGCATCAACCCCGGCTGTCCCAGGATTCCAGAATCTAGAAAAATATTTTGAGACCTTCTTGTTGTAGTGGGTGGCAAAGCAATCAACCGTAAATGGTCCCCAAAGCTCGTCCAGCTGCCGAAAGAACCCGGGGGCAAGCTCCCAATCGTCATAATCCACAATCTTGCTAAGGAAATCAGCTTTTTCATTAAGTAATCGTGGAACTCACTGAATGTCTAAATAAATTCCAACCTTGAAAAAATATCGGAGGCTAACTTGTGAAGACTGAAATTCATGCTGCCAACTTGCACAATCCTAGCCGCCCCTTGGCTATCGGTAAACCGCTTAACCCTAGAGTTAGGAAGGAACGAACTAAACGAACTAAGAACAAACTGAACAGCTAACAGCTCGCGGTAAGTAGAGCTCTCCTGGCGTTCTGCTTCGGTAAACATCCTGTGAGCGTGCACATCTTTCCCAGCAATATGGCCTGCGCAAGCTACCTTACTCGCATCCGAGTAAATGGATATGAAAGGGAATGCCAAATCTGATACAGTTTTGGAATTAACAAAGCGGAGATTATCCTTCCAAAACTGAAGCTCTACCATGCAATATCTATCAAGAGCAAACACACTGTCCCAGTCTTGGGCAGCCGCTACGGACATCTGGCAATGCCTGGTCATAATTGGGCTGAGATTCCCGAGAACAGGACTCATAGAGATAATCTTACCCACAATGGAAGCCAGGCCTCTAGCAGAAAGTCTAGGATCTTGAAGGGTGTTGTCAATGTGAAGCAAAGCCTTATCTATTCTGGGTTCAGTAATGCTAATTTTTCCCTGAAGCCCGTCCCAAATGATACCAAGCCAAGTGATTAAACGCACAGGGTCCCAAACTGACTTATCTTCGTTCGCTAAGAAGCCTGCCAAAGCCAGATCTGATTTAATGATGCTAGAGTAAATCTCACTTGACAACTTGGTAGATTCGACGTCGAAACCATCATCAAGGTAAACAACAGTATGTATACCCTGAGATCGCCAGTGTTTAACTAAAGGTCTGAGTAGCTTGGTGAAGATGTAAGGCGCTGAAGATAAACCGAACGGTAAGACAGTAAACATGAATAAACTAGGTTTACCATCAGAAATGACCCAGTTAAACCCAAGGAAACGTTGGTGGTCGGGATAAATATCTAAATGGTGATACCTAAATGGTGACTACCTTTCTCAAAATAATCTAGCCCAACTCTCCAATCTTCAAACTTGACCTTCCGCTTAAAGATATATTGATTCACATACCTCAAGTCTAAAATTAAGCGTTTTTTTCCCGCAACTCTGGACGGAAACAGAGAGGGGACTAATAACCCTGAGGTAAAACTTGGACACTCTACAAACTCTCCCGGAGGTAACCAACTCTAGAATTTCCGATTGGACAAAGTCGGAGTGTTTCAAAGCAGAGGAATTATTCTTGAATTCTGCCGTTGGTGGAGTAAGATAGAAGGGTATCTTGTAGCCCTCTCTAATGCATTCCGTGATGAAAGAGGGGGCGTTTATTCTTTCCCAAAACTGGACGTGCGCCTTTAGCCTACCTTTAACGGATAAAGGAGCTAAACCAGGTTCCGATGTATCCGACTCTAATTCATAATTTGGAGAAACGTATCGTCTACCTTAATGATGTCCTCAAAAACTCCAGCCGTATCATCACTCAACAGGTTACGCGATTGATCCCCGAGAGGTGTGCTGACTGTTCCTTTGAACCGTTGGCTTGCGGGTCCGAATCCGTCGAGAAGTCTTCCACAAGTAGAACTCCAGTGGCCTCTTTTTCCACATCTGAAGCAGACGTCGGTCGTAGAAGGCATTCGACGGCCTGAAAAGGAAAAACCAAGTAGCGCAGAAGCAGAGCGACCACCAAAAAGTTCAAATAAACTAACCAATAAAATAAAACAAACCGAGAATGTGAACTGAAGCACCGCCGAGTAGTGTCACACTTGATGAATATATCAAGCGATACACGCCTTAATATACTCAACTGGAGTCTCAGGCTAACACAAAATGTGTTAGCATGAAGGCATGCATGCTCTCGCTAACTTCCGAAGGAAAATACATTAAAAGCTGCCAACACAACACCTTCAGCAAGGTTAGCGGAAACCTGCACAGCCACTGAGGGATTTCGTAAAGAGGCACAGCAATGGCACCAAAGGAACACCAGACGAACTCCTGACGTGCGTTCAAAGCCAAAGAGAACCAGACAAACGCCTGACGTGCGTTCAAAGCCAAAGAGAAGAATAAACGGGATAAAACAAGCCCATTTATACCAAAATGGTAATGAATTATGCTAACCTTAGGCCTAAACAATATGCTTTAGATAATATTTACGCCTAAGGTTAGCATTTTTGTATGGGTTTGGGTTGTTTCACTTTTGTTGTTCCAGGCCCCTCACGTCCAAGGGCACTTTGAGATATGGAAACAAGTCTTTACCAAAATCGATGTGATGTTGCAAAGCTCTCCGAAAATTTCGTTTGTCACGTTTTTGCGTGACCTGTCGGGGAAGAACTGGAACCCAAGACAGGATCGATCGTTGGAGGAATGAAAAATTTGATAACAGTAAACAAAAGTTTTCTCGAGCATGCGACGAAGTTTCAAGCAGTCGTCAACTTTATTTGGTTAGTGTTTTGTTTCATATCTCTCTATTGCCGTCATGCTCATCTTCTGGAGTGTGGTTTTTGTAAAATTTAATCGCTGGCTGTTTCTTCGTAGGTCCGCACTATTCATGTTGACGAGGAAGAAAATATAATCCTGCTCCATTTTCATGAAAGTAAAGGAAAATAACTTTAAAAACATGCCTTCATTTTGACCTAAAGTTCACAGGGTAACAAAAACATTTTGAAAAACCGTCATCGTTAAATTTATGCAACGGTTCGTCCTCAAGTTTTCCAAACTTTCAGCCACTACTCGATCAGCTACCGTTTCCAGAGCTTTTTTACCTTCCCGCTCTTTTCTCTTTAACGTTTCATGATGAATTGGAAATAAATGTGGCAAGCTTTTGCCTGCCTGGAATTTTGTCCCCGGCGTTTGTCTCCATGTTATCTCAACTAATGCTTGAAGTAACGTTGGCACACAAACAATTAGCGCGAACGTCCTTAAGTAAACCTCTTTCCAAACGAAAACTGCACAAACTATTCCTGAAGGTTCTGGAGACTGAGGAGGTTTATGTTGATATGAGCGCAGTTAATCTTATTTCCTTTCTTCATTTTTAGATTCAGATTAAATAGATTTACTTCATTTTTGCAATAATTTACCTTATTCTGTAATAGTTTCTTAGTTTGAAATATGTCCTATTATAATTAAATGTTGATTGTTGTCTTAAGTCTAGTCAACGATTTTATTAGGGCCCGCAAGAAGAATTTCAACCATTGAATCATCCATCTCGAGAATAATGTTGGTAAGGTTAACAGAGTTAATATACTCTTACCATTCCTACCAAGAAAGAGAAATTTGGTTCAGGTCATGGTAACCAAGCTGTTTATTTGTGACGTGGAGGTGATTGACCCACCTTTGCTATACAACTCCTTTAATAGGCATTTTACCGAAAGACAATACTTGGGAGATAAATCTTCCTCGGGCCGCAAGTAAATGAATAAATGTTTATTTGCCACACAATAGTATTACAAAGACAATCAATAACAAGGATAAAGTCATTAATAAAAGAAAGGGATGGATATTATATTAATTGTGGCGAGGAGACCCCAAGAAACCACCGGGCTTATAAGAGGGGCCCCCTCAAATAAAACGACTGGAAGTGTCCAATCGCTCAAAGAATCGATGCCACATAATAAACAACTTACTAACCTCTCTTGCTTGGGACCGTACTTGGGAATATTGGCCCTTGGTCGTTTCTGTACGGACCTCGCTGCCCTAGGCCCGTACTGCCACGACCTTGGTCCAATATTCGCCAGTATGACCCTCGCTCTCTGTTGTACTTTACGTTATCGGCTCTGTAATATGACAGACAAGTGGAATGTCAACATCACTTATTGTTTGACAAAGGCAATTTTTTCAATCTTTTTGCGTGTGTAGTTTTAATCCTTTTGTAATTACCTAATCCGATAGAACCCAGGTTACAATTTTAAACATCCTCAAACTAGCTGAGTACGTTGCGGGGTGCTTTAAGGCTCAATCCTAATATTTCTTATTATACATGTACATTCTGTTAAACTAGATTTAAAAACTTATACACAGTACTTATAGAAAGTTGAAGCGTACGAGCTTTCGGCTCCTTCTCGGAGGCTTGTTCACATGTAAATGAAAAACAAGAATTGTGAACCGGTAAACTGTTAACGGTCACGTGATTTAGCAACACGTGACCGCAACAGATTGTCCCAGATGTGGGGGAGCAGGTATCTTCCAGTGTCACGGTTCAAGTCCGGCCTATGAACCCGGATATAGATGGCCTCTTTGATGCCCCGCTCTATCCAACGATCTTCATGGTCTAACACCTCTACTTCAACCTTATGTCAAGGGTAGTCCCTGTGTATGTGCTGTGAGACTTCAGACGAAGCGCTGCTTTGTCTAAGATGCTCCGCGAACCTCGATTTCAAAGTCCGCTTGGTCTCTCCCACATACGAGGTGCCACAGTCCACTCCTTGGCACGTAACCCGATAAATAGGGCCACATGTGTCTTCTTGTTTCTGTGGGTCTTTCGGAAACGACAACAGTTGTCTGAGGGTATTGTATGGTTGAAATATAGTGTCCACCCCATGTTGTTTCAATATGCGTCGTAACTCCTCGGACAGCCCTTTGACGTATGGGATGACGATGGCGGTTCGTCTAGTAGATAGATGGTGTTGGCTTTTTTGAGATTTGTTGGTGCTGTCTGAGTCCTGTAATGCCTATTCCGGGTATCCACAATCTTTGAGGGCTGCCTTGACATGTTCTAGCTCCGCCTTGGCGTCCTCAGGGTGGCTTGGAACTGTATTGGCCCTGTAAAACAGGGTACGGACAACGCTCATCTTATGCTCCAGTGGGTGATTTGACTCCCAGTTGAGGACTTGAACCGTGACACTGGAAGATACCTGCTCCCCACATCTGGGACAATCTGTTGCGGTCACGTGTTGCTAAATCAGGTGACCGTTAACAGTTTACCGGTTCACAATTCTTGTTTTTTATTTATATGTGAACAAGCCTCCGAGAAGGAGCCGAAAGCTCGTACGCTTCAACTTTCTATAAGTACTGTGTATAAGTTTTTAAATCTGGTTTAACGGAATGTTTTCACCAGTACAGTGTAACATTCATAAAAGTATATACATGTACATTGATTAAAATTCTAACAAGGGGGTTTAAAACAGATCTAAAAACGTTAAAACTAAATTTTCGACCTTCTTCAAAGGAATGTACTCTGCAAGTCACTGAATGCAAATATATAGCAAACGATGTCATTGTTCATTACTCCTAAGGGAGAAAAAACGTTAACCCTTGGGAAGGGTGCTTTCTCATTAACAGAGTTCTTGTCCAAGAAAGAATGTAACGACTCTAGAAAAAGCCTTTCTCCTTGGTTTTCACTTCTGTTTCCAAACTGCTCGCATAATTTGGGTGTATATTGTGGCCAGTGGTTTGGGCATGTTGTTTTACCGCGGAGCCGACATTCCCATTCGTTCCAGGCTTGTGTTCAGCCCCCCGAGACTTCCAACTTCTTTTACTCTCTCCGATATATGTAAATGAGCACGTTCTGCAACTCACTTTGTTTACAATTCCTTTCAACTGTGCTTTTGTCGCCAAGTCCTTAGGTTTTTTGAAAACATGACCCAGTGTTTTTAATGGTTTGAAAGCTGTCTTAATGTTTTCGCGGTTTAAAATTCAGTCCTTTCCTCAGTAGCGATATTTCATTGCCCTGTAGTCTTCTTCCGGAGATACTTACTACCCATTTCTTCTTTAATTCGTTTACATCCATGCGAGCCGGTAGCCTATTCAGCTTTTGCTCGTGTTTCCGCTCAGTCAGTTTTCGGACGCGTTCAGGACGTTGTGCGATTGCTTGGTACAATGCCTCGGAGTGAGAGGGCTCAATGGCCGACTCGATGTTCTGCTTGAGTCTTTGCCGATCTTCATCAAATAATTGAAGTTTGCGGTGACTTTCACCGATGAGGATGCGTAAATATTTCCAGCCGGTCGTTCGTGCAACTTCCCAGTCTTTGGGGTTGTCGGTGGGTGGTTTTGACAGAAGGAATGGAGTAGAAGGTTTCCTTCCTTGCACCAATATAAATGGCGTAGATGAAATTTGTAGTGAACCTGTCTCAGTGAAATCTGCTCTAACCGTCTTGCTAGAGATAACAAGTCGACGTCGTACGAATTGAATTAATAACCTGATTAATTCCAACCTTATATCAGACGTGGGAATGTATGCCGATGTCACAAATCTTCTGACACAATGGCTTGTTTCTAATCGCTTAAGCCTCAATGTTCAAGACAAAATGTCGGTTTACTTGGACATGATATGATCTCTCTGCTTCTGCTTCCAAGTGAACCCCATTGTGTCTTTCAGTTAAAAGGGTGAATACATACAAACTCCAACATGTTGAGAAGGATGAAACACTTCCAAGTCTCGTGGGAGGCGACGTCATCAGTAAAGTTGCCTAGGTACTTGATGTCCCTAAGGAGATATAAATGCCTCGACAAACCAGTGACGATGTTGAATTCATTGATTCTGTCACATGTTGGTTTCCTCAGTGATGTGTGGTTGTGTATCGGGGCTGGAAATAGTCAAAACGTGACAAATGCAAAAAAAAAATAATAAAATAATTATAATAATAAAAACAGAACATAAAGTAACAACAGACGAGAAAAAAAAATGAAAGCTCTTACCCGAATATTGATCTCATACTAAATACCATCCACAGACATAATTTTCACAATGTTTTAATTTCAAGGCCAAACCCACAGGGGTTTTTGTTACAGGGGCAACATGATATGAAATGATCTGACGGTGAACCTAGGCTAAGCATGCCACTAGTGTAAATAGTTTTTACTCTGCTATCATGACTCAATGAAAACAATTTTTTAGCACATGTTATCTTGGATATTCTACTCGATTTTGTTATTTTTCAAGCACAGTCTAAGTGTTCTTATGGAATCTATTTGTAGTTGTAATGGACGGTTCCTTGAGAGATCTCTTGGTGATATAAATTTCGTTAGGGTAATTTCATGTTGATGATAATGATGATGAAACAGACACGCCTTTCTGCACTCTGCTGTCGGAAGCCGGCCCAATTGTCAACAGTCTCTCTCGTTTACCGTATGTCTTTACATAAAATGGGCTGTACGTGCATTCTGAACGTTTTAACTGCTTTTCTGGCATTGGTTTTATTAGAACCGTTCGGGTAACGTCTAATTAATATGATAAAAATTCAGATCAGCTATGCGCATTACTAGGACTACGCTGCTCTGAGGGAAGCTACTCATTATTATTTGAAAAGGAAAGAAACTTACTTCATCTTTGTCCCATGTGGATAATATATTTAAAAGGTAACTCTCACCCAAATTTCTTGCTTTTTTTATGTATTTTTCGTATAACTTCCTTGATAAGAAAATGTTTTCAAAAAAAAATTATGGTCTTAAGTTAAAAACTGATTTTTTTATGAAATTTTTTCTTTGCAACCCGGCGGCCATTTAAAAAAACGCGCCGTTTTGGGATCACGTGGGATGATACGTCACAGGTGTGGAACATGTTAGCATGTAAAAATTTAGTCCGCGAAAAAGTGCGTTTAAAGAGTCCAGGGTGCAGCGCAAATGCCACTTTTCCTATTAAACCTCTTATGTTGGAAAATAGGAGGTAAGACGGTTGTAATAGCAATATGATTTTCACAGGTTTTATGCTTTGATGCTGCGCCGTTAATCGACGTTAACATCAATTTGTTGACGGGTTTTATTTTATACAAAAGAAATCCTTATCTTAAATTTCAGTTTTCAATTTGAAATTAAAACCATTGCAATTAAGCTTACCGTGAGTACAAGTCGTTCCAAGATTCTTCCCTTTTCTTTAACATGATATAATGTTAAAATTATGCAAGATATGCAAAATTATGAAACGTTTGAAACTCGAAGAGTGTTTACGTCCTTCTTGACTCGACCTTCCTGAGCCGGATCGGAAATTCAGGTTACATGTATCTCCTATTAATGCACCTGTCAATTGACCTGTTCTGCGATAAGACGAGTGCAGAGGGGTCTCCATGCATAGATTCCGCACTGAAGAAAAAATTCGTCGACAATAGGTTTTGTTTGTTCGCCAAAAAAGAAACTCTGACTCATGGAAACCAGGTTCGGGTCACATTTGCAGCGATCATTTGACTCCCGAAGATTATCACGTTTACGGAATGATTGTCGCTGGCTATGCTTCAAAGATATTGTTGAAGAAAAATAAAATGCCATTCCGTCAAGGCAAGTTGTTCCAACCCAACAGCAGAAATACTAAATCGTATTTAGTTTCTGTCTAAAAAATTCAAATATTCTCCAAGCTAGCGCTCGTGACAGGAAATACTAACTGATCTCAGTTCCGAATAGATAAATAATTTTGTCCACTACCCCTTGAAAACCTATTTGCAAAGAAAGAAACGAAATTGACACTTAAGAGGTCCTTTATTTACAACTTTAAATGAACAGCAACGCGGCTACATGTCCGGCGGCCTGACAAGGTGTTTAAAGTACGCCATGTCCGGTAGTCTAAACATTTTTCCAATTTTGAGGAAATTTCTCGATCTTCTCAAGAGCGTTGGGGCTTGCAGACGCTCTTTAGCATGTTTATTTTTCAGTCAGACACGAAAAAATGTATACACGGATTTGGGTCTCATGACAACTTCCGGTGGCATAATACACACTCACAAGAATCTTCAACTAAGAATGGGCTCCGAGAAAGAAGAAGCATGTTGAGGAGGTTTGTATGGAGTGTCGATCATGGAGTACATGTAGTTAAAAAAACACATTCTATCTGTTGTTGCTAGACATGCAAACGTACACGGCATGTAAAATTATAACGAACGCTGCAACAGTTATCCGTCGAACAAAAGCATATTTAATGAACTTTCTGGTGTACAAAAATTCTCAAAGGAGATACACAAAATAATCAGCAAGAGACCTGAAGAGAGTGCACTTGAAACCAGAAACTGCACGAACAGGCGTCCACACTCACCAATGTTCGCTGTCGAGCTCACCGCACCGCCAACGACGTTCTGTTATTTTCCACTCTTTCTGGCGTTTCTCTAGATCGAGCTGGAGGCTCGAAACACCACGGTTACTCTTCCAAAAAGGGTTGCTTTAGTTCGCCGATGGCAGCACCTCCTATAGCTCCTTCGAAATCGGAAGAATCGCCAGCAGAGTCCGAGCGCCCCGTACTAGAGCAGAAATCATTTTGCTGTAGTTCCACACCTGTGACGTATCACATTACGTGACGCAAATCGAAGCGTTTGTGACAAGATTCTGAACAAGCGATGATCTACAAGGTTTAAGGCTAAAATTCATGGATAAAAAAGCTTCTGGGCACCATTTTTTACTTAAAAAAACATTAGCGACACGTCTGTAGTGTTTTCCCAAAAAAGTGTTTTTTAGGCTAGAGTTACCCTTTAACTCAACCGAAGCCATTCCTCTTTTCACCCGGAGGCTTCTTCCTCTTACTACTGAATGCTCTTTACCTGAGTGTGCAATGTTGCAGTATCTCTACGCTATAATGAACCTGATGAATAACGTAGTCTAGCTTGCTAATCTGTCTAAGTTCCTTTTTTTGTCGGCGGTTCATTTTGTCACTCGTTGATGTGATGTGAACATGCCTCATCCAGACGCCTTAAGACTTCTGTCAGCTTTTTTTCAAGGATATGTGCTTCTGGCAAATGTTGAATCACATCTATGGCTTTCAACTGGTGGCTGATGTGGTCAAAGAACTCTTTGAATCTTTCAGTTGGAATATTTGAATCAGCCTGGTTTCGAGGTGGTTGGCTTTTCTCACGTATCTGCAATGCTCTTGCATCACTTATGGCATCATTTAAAGATGATATGAAGAAATTCATCATTATGATTGTGATACCGAAAAGAAGAAGACTAACGAATACGTGACCAAACACAGGCACCGCTTCAACAAGTTCCTTTACTGGTCGAGCTTTCACCTTTCCAAGAATTATTTCAAGCTGAAAGGAGAGTGATAGCCAAAGGCTGGAATAACGAGAAACAACGGTCCCGAAGAGCAACATTCCTGTTTGAAGGAATGCAAAGAACAAAACTGAAAGAATGAGGAGATAAGAGCGCAACTCTTGCATCCAGATTCGCAAAGCACTAGAAAACACTTTGGTATACATATTAAAATACGTCAATTGCAACAGCTTAACTGTGGTAAGAAAGGTAAGGGTGGCTAAGACAAAGTTTTCAACATCCTCCAATAGAACAGCCGACTGGAAATTGACTGGAGCAAAGATGTTGCTCTCCAAGTATTGTAGAATGCTTGTAATATGGTAAGACTTAACAAAGCTGAACACCAGAACAGAGAGGGACGTGCAGAGTAGCGACACATCCAGCCAACACCAAACAGAACGGGTGTAATGTCTTCCCCGGCGAATTATGGTGGCTGTGGTGTCAAAGACTTTATAGATAAACATGCTGATGAAGATAACAAAGCAGAGTCCTTGGAAGACTTGGAGGACGGATTCAGTATTGTGTAATGAGATGGTGTTGATTTGCTTAAATGATACAGCCTGTCCTATTGGAAGCACTTCAAAGAAAAAGGAGCAAACAGCTAATGTGCTGATTGACTGGCTAAACAAGGTAAACTCTACGATCACAGCTGTTGTTTGACGGTCAATCCAATGCCCTGATTGTAAAGAATGAACAACTGTACGCGCAGTTTCCTCATCATAACCCAGGTCAGCAGAGTACCCTCCTCCACCATACCACCCATGATGTCCCCATTTTGATGACGCATCGAGTTCTTCTGCTGTTTGATACACCCATGGACGAGAGCAAGGGAAAATTCCACGTTTGGGAATGAATGGATCGTTGGATTCCTTCACAAAAGAGTAGCAATCATAACGTTCAAGGGGAAACCAATCCTTGATCGTGTGTGCTGCGGGGCACTCAACTAAAAATAAGAGACAGGTGAGGTTAAAGCCAGAAAAACATGCGGTTATTCAATCTAATAAAATGAAAATGTCAGGACAACGTTTTACGTTTAATCAATTTTCATACCTACACGTGAATTTCAAAACATGTTTGTTATATTTTCTTATTAAAATAAATAAATAATTGTTCTAATAAAGTGGCACACTTCATGATCAGCCTTTCCTCTTTAGGTAATATTAATCCTCGTGATTTTCAGTTGTTACATACGACTTCGATGCGACTAAAAAACCAAAGCAAAAAAAAAAAAGAATGAAAGAAATAACCTTTTCCTGCTCTAAGCTGACGAAGTCGTAACATTCCAATCACAGTAGCTTTCAGCTCATCCCCTGCCTGTTGGCACTCTCGGTAATTGGATTGATGGGGACTGAGGTAGAGATGTGGTACCAACGTTTTGTTCATCCATTCCCAGAAGGAGGTGAAAGTTGTAACCTAAATGGGAATTGACACAAAATGATGCAGAATATGTGATAAATAAGTTTATTTAGATTATTTTAGTAAAATCAAGTATTTAAGTTTCAAACTTATAACTTTGGAATTAACTATGATCTTTCAGAGACACGATTCATGATCTAATAAAACACATCATAATCGTATAATGTCTCCAGCGCATGAATTTGTGAATATAAAATTGTCACAATGTCTTTAATTAATCTGGGCGATCTAAAAAATATCTTGAAGAATTCAATAAACATTTTACTTGTCAAATGATTATTATATGCTTGGTTCTCATTACAGAGTGGCCTGCTCACGAAAAGATATTAATAAGTTTCCTAGAGTCAACAGTTTATGTAAAAAGAATTAATATTTGAAAAATAATATTTAAGATCGCTAGCGCACTTTTTTGTAGCGTTGAAAAAAATATGTTATGATTTTCGAATCAACTAGCGTGTAGTGGGTACAGCCGTGAAAAGCATGAAGAAGGGCCCGCAACACCAGAACGAAGCCCATGAAACTAAGAAAATAACAAAACGTTTCTATAAAGAGGCTATTTCAGGAAGAAAATGTGGTCCTGCTTCAGTGGGAGAGTAACACATAACAATTTGGATTTATCAAACAAATCGAGAAAGATTGAATTGCCTCAGGAAAACTATTGAATGGCTGCCGTTTCGAACGTTAGCCTATTTTTAGGGCGAAATGAGGAATTTCTCGTAGTTTATATATGGAGTGGAAGAACTATGCAATTGGTGGAGACATGCTAATGAAAAACACTGATAGGCTAGTTGAATAAAAAGCGCTCATTGGTTCAACAGAGTATGAAAGTGCAGCTGACTTTCAAAATACATTTTTGCAAGGGTTTGAGGCTTTTCGTGTTTCCTTGGTGTAGGTGTACACCACAAATCGTCGTGTTATGAGTGGAGCGTTTCGGAAGCGACAGGTTTCGATGCATCTTTGTTATTTTTTCAACATTTCGGTCGAGTGGCAATCGGACTTGTCGCTTTTCAACTAAATCAGGTTGTTTCGGGTGTCGAAAGTCTCAGATCAATTTCTCTCTATTCGTATTTTTGAAAAGGTGAAGGAGATGACCTTCCTCTTTTCACAAAATTTAAAAAAAGGTTAAAAGGCTTTGTTGTGAGTCAATACCTGTTCAAAATATCCGGTGTGAACATCAAGAAATTTCGCGAACAGATACCGCGTCGAGTCTCTGTTTCCATATGATAACACACCAATTATGGCAAGAAAAGTCATATAAAATCCTGTTTGGCGAATGGACGAACGACGTTTGGCCTTAGCAACAATCTCTTTCTTCAGTCTTGAGAATTCTCTTCCTGACCTTGGGAAAGCTGTCACTTTCTCGGGTGTCATTTTTTCACGGCTTTCGAAAGATATTTTCTTTCCTTTGCACTTTTCCAACATAATAGATATAGCGACAAGTACGAGACATTTGCATGGCTGCACAACCAGAATGTCTTCGCAGAAAGAGGTTATGACAGTAGAAATCCACTCTTGGCTTTTATCGCTCCCCCAAATGAGGCTGTAAGAAATGGTCACAATGGCCGATGAGACAGTTATTATGCCACTCACGACATAAATACCGTAGAACAGACACTGCCACCTGCGTGAATGCTCCGAGCGGAAAAACGATGTGGTTTTCTTAAATAAGAGAATCATAACGTGAACAGGAATGGTAATTATGGTGCTTTGAAAACTGACCATCGCCTGTCTTGCTGAAAATTTAAGTGGTCCAAGGTTGATGACTTGGTAGGAATGTGTTTCCCAGCGATAAAATGCAGCACTGATTGCCACTGATGGAGTGGAAGAACTATGCAATTGGTGGAGACATGCTAATGAAAAACACTGATAGGCTAGTTGAATAAAAAGCGCTCATTGGTTCAACAGAGTATGAAAGTGCAGCTGACTTTCAAAATACATTTTTGCAAGGGTTTGAGGCTTTTCGTGTTTCCTTGGTGTAGGTGTACACCACAAATCGTCGTGTTATGAGTGGAGCGTTTCGGAAGCGACAGGTTTCGATGCATCTTTGTTATTTTTTCAACATTTCGGTCGAGTGGCAATCGGACTTGTCGCTTTTCAACTAAATCAGGTTGTTTCGGGTGTGGAAAATCTCAGATCAATTTCTCTCTATTCGTATTTTTGAAAAGGTGAAGGAGATGACCTTCTTCTTTTCACAAAATTTAAAAAAAGGTTAAAAGGCTTTGTTGTGAGTCAATACCTGTTCAAAATATCCGGTGTGAACATCAAGAAATTTCGCGAACAGATACCGCGTCGAGTCTCTGTTTCCATATGATAACACACCAATTATGGCAAGAAAAGTCATATAAATCCTGTTTGGCGAATGGACGAACGACGTTTGGCCTTAGCAACAATCTCTTTCTTCAGTCTTGAGAATTCTCTTCCTGACCTTGGGAAAGCTGTCACTTTCTCGGGTGTCATTTTTTCACGGCTTTCGAAAGATATTTTCTTTCCTTTGCACTTTTCCAACATAATAGATATAGCGACAAGTACGAGACATTTGCATGGCTGCACAACCAGAATGTCTTCGCAGAAAGAGGTTATGACAGTAGAAATCCACTCTTGGCTTTTATCGCTCCCCCAAATGAGGCTGTAAGAAATGGTCACAATGGCCGATGAGACAGTTATTATGCCACTCACGACATAAATACCGTAGAACAGACACTGCCACCTGCGTGAATGCTCCGAGCGGAAAAACGATGTGGTTTTCTTAAATAAGAGAATCATAACGTGAACAGGAATGGTAATTATGGTGCTTTGAAAACTGACCATCGCCTGTCTTGCTGAAAATTTAAGTGGTCCAAGGTTGATGACTTGGTAGGAATGTGTTTCCCAGCGATAAAATGCAGCACTGATGGCCATCGTACAAAGAAGGATGCAAACACAGGACGAAAGCCTTTGAACTCTTGTAAAATCGTCCCCTGGAGTCTTAGTAACAACGGAAAACCGAAGGTGGCCATTGGAAAACATCTCCTTCAGAGCCACATTTGTGATACTTGGACCGGAACAGGAAGGAACTTGAAGCACTTCACAAGAGTACGATTCAGTTTCTAGAGAAAGCCATGTGTCAATTATAAATTTCCAGCAGGTTCCAGTGTTGATGTTGGTAATGCTTACCTCGTCCAAATACCAAGATGGGTCCTTGCCTGAGTTGTCATGCCAGATACGAAGAGAGTAAATTTCACCAATGTCTTTGTTCAAAATTACTTTAACGTTTTGTTCAGTTCCTCGAGCGAAAACTGAATAAGAGGAATCACTACTTTCCTTCGCTATTTTCAGGATACCGCTGTTTCCTTCTACTCCATACATTATAAGGGATACATTAGATGTTGTTCCTGCACCTGCCCAGACACCAGTTTTTACGGTTAACTTGTAGCTGTACGAGCTGTATCCTTCGCATCCTTCTTCGTTACAAATGATAATTTGCTCTCTGTCTTGAAGCTGAAAATAAAATAAAATAATTCGTTTCTTAAAAACCAAGTCTAGGTTGTTTCTGTATATGATCAAACCCTAACAATAAATAAATAAATAAATAAATAAATAAACAAGCCACAAAACATGGGGGTGTCGGAGACTCTGTAATTCGATTAGGCCAAAGTTTTCATTTCTTAATTAGCACCATTGATTGACATAACCTTGAATGAACTTTCATTAAATTTCACTTAGCAACGACCAATAAGATATTAGATTATGCGATACATGAACATATAAGTTTAGGTTTCCTTTTCTTTAGAGTCAAAGTAGTTCTACACACCCGTTGTAAGACGAACACGAGAGGTTGATTAAACGCCTAGTTATAAACTCAGTCGAGTTTACTGATTGAGAAAGAGTTCGATAAGCTGTAATCCCTTGTAAACGGGGCAAAGTTTACAAAACGAGGAATAAATTCTCTAACATTAAGGCGGTTGTGTTTTAGCCCTTAGTATGATGTGTTCATATAAGGTATATTTCATTTAGCTGAATTTTCGGCCGTTTCACAGCCATCTCAGAAGCCGCAGAGTGTCGCAAACAGTATGCACTCATTTCCCCTCGGCCACCTTATTAAATATAGGACCCGATTCTCCCAGTCTCCAAAAACAAGAAAACACCCTCAAGAAAGGGTCCTTGAGGTGTGTCTTTAGTGGGACAAGTGGAAGACTGGGGTACGCTTCTCGTGTGTAAATGCTCGATCTCACAGAAACAAAGTTCCTGACGTGGTTGACTATACTGTAAATGAGAACACTGATGAGTTTCTCGTAGTGCTACGCAGACTCTGGTCTATGCCCTTGAACGGGTCATTTGGACTATTGTAATTCTCTTTTGTTTGGAATCCCACAATATCAGCTTCCGCGATTACAGCGAATTCTGAATGCTGCAGCACGTATCATTTGCTTAGTACCCAAGTACATTGTACAGCCACATAACACTTGTACTGAAGACGTTATACTGGCTTCCGGTGAAATATCGCATCATTTTTAAAGTCATAATATGGCCCCCTCTTACTTGAGGAATCTCCTAGAGCTCAATTCTCAAGGACGTTACAGTCTTTGCAATCAAGATTAACTTCTCCTTGCTGTTCCTGAAACCAAGTGCAAGACCTTTGGTGATAGGGCTTTCTATAAAGCTGGACCAACACTATGGAAGAGTCTACCACTAAATATTAGAATGATTTCGAAGATTGATACATTCAAGAAAGAACTTAAAACGTACTTATAAATTATTTGGACTTGCTCTTCAGTAATTCTGAGACCATGATCTTACGGTGCTAC
>NC_090896.1:44683504-44686004 GCF_036669925.1 Montipora capricornis
CCACAAATTGACTCTTGCTCACCATAGAGTCTCCAGTAGCTCAGTGGTTAGAGCATCCGACTAGATCACGGAGGGTCGTGGGTTCATATCCCATCTGGGACTCGGATATTTTTCCGAGTCTACATTTCTCCTTACATTTAATATCATTGAACGGAGTTTCAGAGTGAATAAATTGACTCAAATTGAAGAATGCTTTCATAGTTATTTATCACTGTGTATCCTTCACCAACTCAATCAATTATTTACACAAACAATAAATATGATAATACCTCAAAGAACACTATTTCGTTGTTATTCGCATTTTTCTTCAAAACGTTGCTTAGATCCGGGATTCGAAAGGAACCGGTTCGATTGTCTCCCAGCATCAATGTGTGAAGTAAATTTCTCCTTACAGACACCACTTCAATGTTCATATATGTAGAATAAAATTTTTTGTTGCCTGGGGAAGATTTCAATGAATTTCTAATTCCTCTTATCATTCGATCTTTCAGCAAGAGGAGTTCCCTTGTCATAGTGATTCCCTAAGTGAACAAAAAATAAATTTAAATAATCATGATTAGACGAACCACTAAAATAATACAAACATTCACTTTTCTCCTAACAGCAAATTTTGTACAGCAATGCAGGTTCACTCGTCACATCAGGCACGATTCTAGGTTGTTTGTTGAGTAAATACTATTTATCAGTTTTTAATTTGGGTAGAAAGTCAGAGGGAAAGGTTTCCGACAACGTGCCTGAAAAGGCATAAGGCCAGCGCGTAGACTTTCCAAAGGTCGACCTCACGAGCTTCAAAGCAGGAAAGCCAAGCGAGTGAAGTGAAGCAAGCCGAGCCGACAATTCACGATGGTTCCAGAGAGCCATATAAAACAACACGAAGGATTTAGCCGAAAGCCCAAATAATGTAAACGCTTTGTTTATAATGGAAGTGCACTTAGCTATCAAGCTAGTTTACAGGTACCCCACTTTTTAAGAACCTGAAAGAAACAATTCAAACTTGACAGAAACATGATTAAGAGCACCAACTAGAAGGAGGCAACCAGTTGGCTATTTACAAAGCATAGTAGAGTTAAATCCGGGCCAACCGGAAGCAAATCCAAAACCAGAAGTTAGAATGGGATTTGAACCCAGGGTTACCGCACTGGACCTACCCGCCTCCAGGCTCTCTCTTTCCCTTTCCACCGCAAAGAGAGAACCTGCTCGCAGGCTAAGTTCAGGCAAAGTCGATGAACCCAAAACAAGGATATAGGAATATTTGTCTCTAATAACACGTAAAAATGTCCTTGGTTTGCCTTGAAAGAACTTTTACTTCAGCACTTCATTGCCTTAAAAAAAACAAAAAACAAAAACAAAAACACCCGGTGAACTAAAGGGGTAGACCATGGAAGTGATCCACGTACCGTGGACTACAGGAGAGGGCCATGGATCGGAGATCCACAGAATCTTCATGTCGGTTAAAAACTGTGATTTTTTTCTTTGTTTATCGAAAAAAAGCTAGCTGTGGAAATTATTTTCATGCAAAAGTAATCGGCATGTAACGAGTAGATACTATTTCGTTAACCGCATAAGAAAATCGTTTTTTATTTTTGCTTCGAGGTCCACAGAGATGCTCTAAATGCTCAATGATGGCTTGTGGCTCGTCATTAGGAAAAAATATATGACACCACTATGAAGTTATTTAAAGCTCTACCAACTGAGCTATGAATCCACAAAGTTAGGTGCAGATCAATTTGTTGGGCTTATTTGTTTCGGTCAAGAACTCGATAAATGAAATGAAGTGAATGTATATTTGAAGTGTGGGTTATAGACAAATGAGACAAGTGATCCTCGAACCTGGCTGGACAATTTAGGGGCCTAAAAGGACTCCCCTACTTCGTGAAGAGAACATAACTATTTACTACCAAGAGTCAATACAGAGCGCTACAAACATGCCTTTGTAAATCGTTTCTCTGCATGACATTAATATATTATCTCTATTGAATAAATATCATTATTTAAATTATTTTTAAAGTGTTCACGTTTGTTGGAATGTTTTATTTAATAAAGACCATTATTATTATTATTATTATTATTATTATTATTATTATTACTACTACTACTACTAATTGATCCGTTTACTTCCTGACCCAAGTAAATAAATTGAAATTCTCAGAAGTTTAAAAATACCTTTTCTTGAGTCGCCGCGTTCTGATTCTGAACATGAGCATCCCGCGAAGTTATCTTTAATATTTTACCAAGAAGAAGAAGAAGGTTCTCCACTGTGTACGGCAACATAGAATTCGTTCCAAGTGTTCCGATACTATTGTTCAAATAGTTCACGAGATTCCTGAGAATGTCATAAGACTGAAATACAAGAAGATCAGTTAATTACTATGTCCTTTCATGACGACTCCCCTTATGGGAAAAGCTAATAGCCTTACCTCTCGTTTTGCAATTCGGTGATCATTAAGCTAAGTTAATTTATTTGCATAGTACACTAACATGAGTTTTCATCGCGTTAAGG
>NC_090896.1:44693504-44721004 GCF_036669925.1 Montipora capricornis
TCAAATTCAAGGTTCTATGGAGGACGTTAGCACATGACGATGAATTTTCAGTTACCCCTCCACGCTTCCAACTCACTCATACCAGTTTAATTCCTCGACAGTTACTACACATTTTTAACGCGAAACGACATGAAATAGTTTCGTAGTGATATGAATAACGCGAACTCGTAATTTAAAATGAAGTCCTCGTAGCCGTCGTCGTCCTCGTTTAGTAAGCTCCCTAATTTCTGAAATTGTCCAGTTAAGCGCGAAGATCACTTGCATTTCTCATTCGATATGATGATGATTATTATTATCATTATCATTATTTTCAATAGAAGTGGAGGATTTAAGGAATAGAATGAAATGGAATGCAGGAAAATAACTTTCCTTGGAAACTATTCAGGGTTTTTTGTTTAATATGAAGATATGACGCAGCAGATAACCTAGTAACCTTTGTGGCTGTCTTAGTTGGTGTTTTTAGAAGAATCCGCCTTACGAGAAGGGGTTTCTCTTTACTAATTAAAACATTCATTAATCAGTAGGTAGTTATGGGGAATAGTGTGTAAGTGGATGGTGAGTTGAGGGTAAATCATAGACAAGAGTTATGGTTAGTCTGGAAAATGAGGGGGAGATGTTCACAAAGCAAATTCTCAACCCCAAAATAAGGTTAACAAATGAAACAAACTCTGTGTGAAATTAAAAATTGTAATCTCAGAAACAGTCAGATAGTACATGTACGAAAAACTAAGTTTGCTTTGTGAACATCTCCTCCTCATTTTCCAGACTAACTATAACTTTTGTCTATGATTTTCCCTCAACTCACCATCCACACACACACTATTCCCCATAACTACCTACTGATTAATGAATGTTTTAATTAGTAGAGAGAAACCCCAGTATTTGAATTTTTTTGTCGCAAGCAAGGCTGACGTTTGCAGGATACTTCGCAAAATTTTGGAGCGAAGGGAAATTTTTGCCAGCTTTTTCTTCCATGTAAGTAACCAGGTATCCTTTTTTTTTCTTTATTTTAAACTATAATTTTGCTTCAGAACGTCCATGATACACATGATGAGTTGTGTTTTTGGTAAGATATACTTTCCAATTTTAGTTAATCGACTTGAAAGCCTTGGTCGTTTTAGTCTACCCACGGTATTTTTAGTGCTAGTTTTTGTCCAGAGTTGCAGCTTGTTGTTCTTCTCTTTTTCCTTTCTTTACTCGGCACGAGGGGGTCTGGTAGAGGTCCGGCGCTGGACTAGAAACCCCTTGCTCGGTTGCGCTCTACCCCTGAAGATTCGCAGCCATTTACGAGCCTAATGGTGTCGCAGTCAGCTTGTCTTTATCCTTGGGATCTTTGGATTTGCCTCGTGGAACTGGTGTTTCATTTTCCATGGGATTTCTTTAGTTTTTTCCATATATTTTTTAAGAACGAAGATTTCATTGTAAAGATTTTTCATCTTTCTTATTCCCATTTTTAAGAACGAATAATTTTCATGGTCAAATATTTATTAATCCCTCCTACGTGATTTAGTTTTTCGTACATGTACTATCTGACTGTTTCTGAGATTACAATTTTTAATTTCACACAGAGTTTGTTTCATTTGTTAACCTTATTTTGGGGTTGAGAGTTTGCTTTGTGAACATCTCCCCCTCATTTTCCAGACTAACCATAACATTTGTCTATGATTTTCCCTCAACTCACCATCCACACACACACTATTCCCCATAACTACCTACTGATTAATGAATGTTTTAATTAGTAGAGAGAAACCCCTTCTTGTAAGGCGGATTCTTCTAAAAACACCAACTAAGACGGCCACAAAGGTTACTAAGTTATCTGCTGCATCATATATTCATATTAAACAAAAAGCCTAATTTCTGAAATTGTCCAGATAAGCGCGAAGATCACTTGCGTTTCTCATTCGATGATGATGATGACAATTATTATCATTATTATTATTTCAATAGACGTGGAGGATTTAAGGAATAGAATGAAATGGAATGCAGGAAAATAACTTTCCTTGGAAAATATTCAAGTGATGGTACGTCTTCAAAGCCCAGTAGACACATTTACAGCTATTTTTCATTTTTTATGTATTTTGGCGGATACACGTTTTCCAGTAACAAATTATTTCAGTATTAAAGTATTCCAGCAAAAAAATGTCTTCCACATGTCAGTTAATAAACAAATAAATAAATAAATAAATAAATCAGCAAAATAAAGAAATAAATGAAATGAATACCTACCGGAAGTGATATTCTTTGCACCAGACTCGCACCGAATGATATTGAAACTAAATCTGGAAGAATTGTCACAATCATATTGCACTTGTATTCGTACACTGGGAATATAGCTGCTAACCTCGAATTTAAATGCTTGATGGGAGAAAAAATAACGTCTGTAAAACGATTTAAATTCAGTTAGACATCTGTCTTTTAGTTCTTGAGAGCCAAGACAAGAATAGAACGATGTACACCAGCCAGTAGTGGAAGAAGGTCGGACCCAGTGATTTTCTGTGCCATTTACCAAATAGTCACAATAGTCCACTGACTGAGAACCTATCCATTTCCCAGAGCACGGAGCTGAATCAGGTGGAATAGAAGATGTAGTGTGATGTTGAGTCAAACAACGAGACAGTGGAATGTCCTCTTGGACTCTAGGTTCGACCTGTTTTAAGTCACTTATAACGAGGGGATAAGTTTCTTAGGGGGTATTGACATGAGACCGGGACGAACTCAGACCCGGCATGAGTTCGTGTCGGCCGTCATACATTTCTTCTTATACGTTTACATGAGACCGGCCTGACAATGAACTCACACCGGTCTGACTTCGGGTCGATTGCTGGACCGAGACGAGAAATTCTTGCACCGGTCTGAGTTCGTACCGGTCTCATGTAAATGACAGCAAATCTCAGACCCGGTCCAGAAATTTCAAGCCTGTATACTTTTCGCTCAGCCCATATATTTTTTTTCGAAAAAATCATATCATTTCATCCCGAAACCAGGCACCAAGCATTTCGTCGCGGTTTCATGTAAACGGCGCCGGTAGAAGTTCACACCGGTCTGAGTTCGTCCCGGTCTCGTATAGCGCTGACGTCTCAGCACCCATTTCAAATAGCACGATCGATCGAAGTTTCAATAACTGGGACAACCTTAGTCTCTCTCGAACAGGTGGTCCCAGTGGATGGAATCTAATGTGCTTAGCAACCTCCCGCTTGCAACGCCACCGAACCCTTTACTATTTGTTAACTATTCAACGAGTTGATAAGGTTACTTAACCACATTCTCACTGATGTAGGGCTAGCACTCGAAACTTAAGGGTCTGGAATATTCCGTAATTTTTCTTGAAAATTGTCTTGCAATTTTGTTGCGACAAAAGTGCTCACTTTGACTGATGTTACTACGAAAACTACCGATGTGAGAAATGGGCGAGAATATACGTGTCTCTGCTCCGCCAACTTTCGCTTGTAAATAGTTCAGATTCTTGAGAGGTATTGTGTTTGACGCCATGGCAGGACTGAACGCATGTGGAAGGCTCAGTATGATCTTGGACTGAAAAGCTCTCGGAGAAGATTTGAGAAGAAAGATTACACAAGACATTATCGGGAAAGGAGAAGACTTCACCATAGGTTTCCTCTTGGGAAGTTTTTCTGTGATTGCCAGAGAAAAGAGAGTTCAATTTTGAAAACCCATTTTTCCATTGTTGCGGTTGTTCCGGTACACCTAAGCCCCGTGGGAAAGGAATTTCATCACAATAGGTGCGGTTACACGGGGGACTTTTACCGCCGTGAATAACCCTTTTACCACGGGAAACTGCATTTAGTGCGTGTGACCGACATTCCCCATGGTAATTTTCCCGTGGTAAATTTCCGTGGATACGTAAAAAAGATCAGACGAAGCGCCCATGACATTTAACGTGGTAAGTTGGAAGGGTGTTTTGATGCCCGAGGTACAAGAGCCAATCACGATACTGATGAAGTTGTGATTAAATTTCCCGCCTCTGAATTGCGTGAGATTTCTTTTTACCTCGGTAATCTTCGTAAAGTGTGACCGCTGGTTAACTCGGTATACTAAAACACAAGTGTGGGTGCACCGCGAGTTAATTTACCATAGGAAATGGCATTTACCATGGTATTTGTAACCGCACCTAATGTTAAACGAAAGTGGGCGGGACAGTCACTCCTGTCCGTAGTTTGGGTCCACAGATCGGTGGTTTTCTTAGCATGATAGAAAGGTTGATTAGAGGGATCACTTCGTTTGTTTGTTTAATGAAGAGTAACTAGTATACCACTTAAAATATTCCCTAGAATAACCTTCATAAGAGCCGTGTTTGTACTTGCCATTTTTTGTTTGCGGTTCCGAGTGACACCGGTATCCTGTTGTCTTGATTGAGAATATGTATTGCACGCTCCCCCACTTTGGATGCGTTTTGTCACAGTGCCTTACTTGGATATTACTGACATATGTACCATTCTCGACTTGTTTGGTAGCGGTGATATCGAATCGAGTTGAGTGAAACCAATAAAACTGCTCAGAGCAAAACGATCGCCATTTGGGTGATTGATGAAAACATTCCGCGATGTGATAGCACCACCCATATAAGCAATCCTTTCGTGCACGATCGGTTCTATCGGTTAAGCATTTTATTGTTCGATAATTGTTATAAGTTCCGTTGGCAAGTTGTTCACAGTTGCCTTTCTGAAGCTCTTTGTAGTCCAAGGGTAAGGATGAACATCGCTCTCCTTAAAAATGAGAAATAAGTTAGCTGTGTAAATCATCGCGCCAGACCTTAAAGGCTGGGACTATGTCATAATGACATAATTTATGACACCCAAAATGCCAAAAGAGTAGAATGAAACATTGCAATAACCTCTTAGAACCGTTGAAAAACATAAAAGAAAGACAGAAAATGGAAAGAGAAGCATGGATGGCCGCAATGGACAAGATTGAAACGGATTGCATTTTGGTAATCTTGAAAAAGGTCGTGGGTTCAATTCCCACCCTGGTCAGAGTTTTTCTCTGTCCTTGTGTGGGCCCATTTCCATCAGTAGGGCTAACGCTCACATGGTTCATATGGGGTAGAAACATAGAACTTTACATTACACTCTAATCAGTTAAGTCTGTTCACATATAAGTGGTACACGGCCAACGTTTGTAAAAACGTAACCCTTCCTTGAAAAAGGTCGGCCCGACGTTTTCAAGTTTATGATAAATTGCCTGGATAAAGATAGTTTTTTCCTCAGAATCATCTTGTTTGTGATGTAACCGGATACTTTTATCAGTAAAGGAATTCCGCATTACCGTTTTCGAGTTATAAACTCGTCATTGACTAAGAGATTTCCCCTAAACACCCTAAAATAACGTGACATAGCCCCTTAAAGGAAAAGGAAATCTTTAAGACTTTGCTCCATTTTTTGGTTGTTTGCTCGAAGTTATTAGGCTGATTTAGCAACAGAACGGGAAGAAGTCCGACTCAAAATCCTATTGATCGTTCTCGAGTATTGCCCTCCAAACGCGGTTTTAAGCTGGCCTCGCTGAATATAAATAAATCGACCACTCATCTTGATGAACTCAAGATCTTTCTCGTAAGTAACGATATAGATGTTCTCGCAATTAACGAGACTAAATTAAATGAATACATCACCGATAATGAGGTCAGTATCTCTGGTTATGATATAGTTAGACGTGATAGAACTACATATGGAGGTGGGGGCGTTTGCTTTTATGTAAAAAAGTCAATTAACTTTTCGGTGCGCAACGATCTTTGCATGGGCAGTCTTGAGAACCTTAATTTGTATTGAAATACGCAAACCTCGTTCTAAATCATTTATTGTTGCTACGTGGTATGGACCACCTAATTCGCTTGTTGGTATATTTTCACCTTTTGAAGAGTTGATTGGGAAATTGGATTCCCTTAATACTGAATTCTACCTTTTAGGGGATCTAAATTGCAATATGGCCGCATCCCAGTTTGATAGCGATACACGCAAATTATTAACTATCACGGATGTTTATGGTCTTCAACAACTCATAACAGAACCAACAAGAATAACCGAAACTTCTGCAACATTGATTGATTTAATTTTTACAAACTGTCCTGACAAGGTGTTATGCTCAGGTGTGCGTCATATTGGCATTAGCGATCACAGCATGGTCTATGTCTATCGAAAATTAGCCATTAATGAACAGAGCAAGGGTCACACTAATATAACCTATAGGAATTTTCGAAATTTTAACGGTGATAAATTTCGTAGCGATGTTGCATCTCAAGATTGGGATCACATAAACAATTCTTCCAATCCAAATGATATGTGGAATGAATGGAAGGAATCCTTTTTGGCTATTGTTAACAAGCACGCTCCATTGAGAACCACTCGTGTTCGCGCGCGGGGTTCCCCATGGATTACTTCTGAGCTTAAAAAACAGATGCACTATCGAGATATTTTGAAACTCAGAGCAATTAGATCAAAAAATCCTAATGATTGGGTTCACTTTAAAAGACAGCGGAACAAAGTCAATAGTGCGACTATAGGCTAGCGAAGCAAGTTTATTATCAAAATATGCTAAACGAGCATAAGGGTGATTCCCGCAAAACCTGGCAGATCATCAATGAGCTGTCTTCCCGAAATTTCGTGGAAACGTCTGTGAAACAACTGAATGTAGATGAGCAATCAGTAACAGCTCCAGCAGAAATAGCGCACGAATTTAACCGTTATTTTGCTACCATTGGCCCGAAACTTGCTAGTGATATTCCTTCTTCAGATGGCAACAGCTATCTGAATTATCTCACTAGCACGGATAAGGAGTTTCAGTTCCGCCCAACCTCCACAAATGAAGTATTTTCACTGCTGAATAAACTGAAAAAATCAAAGGCAGTCGGCCTTGACAAAATTTCTTCTCGACTTATTCGTGAATGCGCGGATCTTATTTGCAAACCGCTGTGCTGTATTTTCAATCAGTCATTAAATGTAGGTGTGTTCCCAGACGACTGGAAGTGTGCACGGGTCACTCCACTATTCAAACAAGGGGAACGCGATGACCTAAACAATTACCGCCCAATTTCCGTTATCCCGGTTATAGCCAAAGTGTTCGAAAGAATAGTTTACAACCAATTATATGCGTACCTAACAAAGCATAACGTAATATGTAAATGCCAATCTGGTTTTCGCTCTATTCATTCCACCGTTACTGCTCCACTTGGGGCTACGGATACTTGGGCTTACAACATTGACCGAGGAAAAATAAACGCTGTTGTTTTCCAAGACCTAAAAAAAGCTTTTGATACGGTTAATCACGAGATCCTTTTATCTAAATTAAGTAATTACGGCATACATGGCATTTCTTACAACTGGTTTACGTCCTATTTAGACAACCGCACTCAAAAGTTTCCCATTAATGGATCACTTTCAAAAACTTGCTCACTAAGTTGCGGCGTCCCTCAAGGGACTATTTTGGGTCCATTGTTGTTTTTGCTATATATCAATGATCTGCCAAATTGTCTAACGAATTGTGAGCCATGGATGTACGCAGATGACACCCACCTAACATATGCGGGTGACAATACAGGCGACATAGAACCAAGTCTTAACCATGATCTAGAAAATGTTAAAAAATGGTTGATAGCAAACAAACTTACCCTGAACATGACAAAAACCGAATTTATGCTGATTGGATCAAGGCAGAGGTTGTGTGCTCTCACAAATCCTCCAATTCCCGAGATTAATGGTGCTTCTATCACTCAAGTTTCTGTTGCTAAATCCCTGGGCGTGCTTATTGCTAATAATCTTAACTAGAGTAGCCATGTCGATAAACTGACAAAGAAAGTAGCTTCTGGAATTGGATCCCTCAAACGTGTAAGGCGTCTCGTTCCTCAGACGACATTGCGATCTATTTATCACGCTTTACTTCAACCGCACTTTGACTACTGCAATGTCGTCTGGGGAAACTGTGGTATCACGTTACATGACAAATTACAAAAACTGCAAAATAGAGCAGCCAGAGTTTTGACCTTCTCTAATTTTGATGCAAATGCTAGCGAGCTATTTAAAATTTTAGGCTGGAAAAACCTAGTTAGCCAGCAACAAATTGCGCTGGCCACAATGGTCTATAAGTGTCTTCAGGGGCTAGCACCGGAATATCTATGTTCTAAATTTACAAACCGCGAATCTGTTTATAGTTTAAGAGACTCTGAAAGAAAGCTTAATGTTCCGTTTCCGCGGACAAATTATTATAGAAACAGCTTCAGCTATAGAGGTGCTACTGTCTGGAATAGCTTACCCTTCAAAGCGAGACAAGCAGAGTCTCTTGGGCTTTTCAAAAATCTGATTAAAGACATTTTTTAGTATAATGCACGGCATTCATGGAAAGCAGCTTTAGAATTAATATAGTTTAATTGTATTTTATTGTAATCATTTTAAAATTTTACCTTTTGTAATTTAGATCTTAGCATTGTTTGTAATCTTAGCTGATGATTTTACCGTGCATAAATAATAAAATATCATATCGTATCATATCATATCAACGGGAACGTCAGTGGCGAAGGTGCGCGCAGAAAAAACACCAATGAGAATTCAGAATAGAATAGACTCCACTCTTTTCTTCTCTATTCTAAATTCTCATTGGTAGTTTTGCTGCGCGCGACGTCGCCATTGACGTTCCCGTTCTGTTGCTAAATCAGCCTATTGACGACCGTAAAGCCGCAGCTACAAGAGCGATTTTCTGCTCGCGCTGGTGATGCGATTTTTTCAAACTTTGTCGCGTCGCCAGCGCGAGATGAAAATCGCACGTGTAGCCACCCTTGAACTGGCGACGCGACAGGTGAAAAATTCGCACGAAAAAAGTCTCCAGAGTTGAAACTTTCGCGACAAAATCGCAGAGATAGTTGCCCGTGTAGCCACCCTGCAACTTTTTGACCGCGCATGCGACGCGACGAAAGACTATTTAGCCAATGAAATTAAAGTAGGAATGTCTGTTTATAGTGCCCAGGTCTCTTGAAGTATGCGATTTGCGCGGCCTTCAATTTGTCGCCAAAATTTTTCACAAGTGTAGCCACCCTGGCGCGCAGGGGACGCGACAAAATCTGAAAAAAATCGCATCACCGGCGCGAGACAAAAATCGGTCGTGTAGCCGCGGCTTAAGGACGTTCGCGCCAATTGTTTCTGCGCATCCTTACTGCGCACGCAAATGCACACGCCACGTCATACACGAGCGCGCGCTCTAAGTACTAAAATAAGAAATGATAGGGCAAAAAGCCATTGCTATAGCTTTGCCTTGATTTAACGGTCTTGGACGTTCGGTGACCCCTATTTTTCTTTCCAGAAACGGATTTTATTTACAATTATCTCCACGTTGTCCAAAAATGAACAAAAAATCAATGTGGGAAGTTAAAAAAATTTCAAGATTTCTGCTCACGGGACATCGAATCCTGCCATCTTGCGGCTGCAAGGCGCGTGAAACTGTGGTCGCTAAACGCGAACTTGATCTTTAAGGAACCTCACCAGTTGACTAAATTCACTTAATAAGTCCACTTAAACAATATTTGGCAGAGAAGATTTCACTTCAAAGATTTAATTGCAATGTATTTGCGTTTACAGACACTGGCCTTATTCGCTAACGAAGCCCGATTTTGTCACATTTTGGGTGTTTTTCCGGGCATGTTCTCTCCAAAACGAAGTCGGTGACCCCCCATTTTTTTTTTTTACATTTCTGACATAACTCACTCATCATCTTACAGTGGTAAAAGTTTCAGAAAAAAATCGAATGTTGGAAAATTTTCGCACGAACGTCCTTAAGCAAGGTCGGCTTGACAACGGCGTGAATAGACCAAATTTGAAGTTATTTGGAGCACGTGAGTACCTGACGACTAATTGTCAATCCCGATAGTGGATCCTGGATCCCGAGTCGTGGATTCCGCCTACAAACTCACGGGTTCCATCAAAATCCGCTCAGGATTCCGGATTCCAAAGCCTCATATTTGCTGGATTCCGGATTCCATATTCCTTCGCATCGGGAGAATCTTTTCTCCTGAACAACCACACCTTTCATACCAATTATATTCCTGGTACATACTTTCCTTGCGAAACGACGTGATACTATCTCAAAATGATTAAAACAACTTCCTTGCTTAAGCTCTCTATTGTTTAGTGGCCGAATTTGCCATTCGACACCAGTTTTTCAAAGGTAGCAAACCTGGATAGGATAGATACGGATAAATAGTTTTGTTGTCTCTAAACTTGCAGCTAGTAAGCTGAATTATGCTAAGACATTACAAAATTCATAATTGTAAGAATATAACTAATAAAAAATGCAATAAAATGCTAAAGTATTCTAGAATTTCTAATTAATTAACATAACTATATTCTAAAAGTGGCTATGAAATTTTAGAGGCATGACCAAGTATGAAGCTTAAGCCGTTCCTGGCTCTACCTGTCCTGCACTTAGGTAGCACAAACGCTCTGGACACGTGTATTCAATAATCGATCTAATACGGGTGACATAAAAAGCTTCAGTTCCGATGGAGCTACGCGAGATCTCTTGAGTTGTTTGAGAAATTAAAGTCTAGAAGAAACCTTTTTTACTAACTCTACTACACTGTACATGGTCATTCCATTTAAGATTGCTGCCAATTATCAGACCTAGAACTTTGCGCGCTCAACAGTCTCAAGATGCTTGTTATTCACAATTAGGGAGTTTAAGAAACGACGACGGCTACGGCAACGACAAAAAGCAGTGATATTATTGGTTAAAAGAACCAAAATGGTCGGGCTGCACGTGCGGCATGCATTTTTGTACATTTCTTTCCCGTACTCGTCAAAACTACTACGTGAAATGACCAAATTTAAGGTTTTGACGACAAAGAGGACAAACTACAGTGAATCTTTCAGTCTCACTCTTTACTTCAAATCCGTCCGTACCAATACAGTTATAGCACACTTTGCCCATATTCTATAATATAAAAAAGATGGGTTAATCATGAAATACTTAGAAAAGCTCAAACTTACATTTCTAAGTGATGTTTTCGTCGACCGTAGCCGTCGTGGGTTCTTAAGTCGCTATTAGGGACCTTAAGATCTACGACGGCGACGTCAACGAAAACGTCACCTCAAAATAGTATCTCTAGTAAAAGTCTTTCGCGATTATTCCATCTCGTTCACGTCCTACAATATGGGCGAAGTATCCTAAAAATAAATTGGTAAGAGCGATTTCAGAGTGAAAATAGAGAATGAAAGATTCTCTGTGGCATGCTCACGTTGTCGTCAAAACCTAAAATTTCGTGATTTCACGTCGTCGTCATACAGAAAACCGCAAAAATATGAGCAATAATCCGTGCCGCACGTGCAGCACGATTATTTATGCTCTTTTAACCAATAATATTACTGTTTTGTGGCGTTGTCGTCGACGTCGTCGTTGTAGATCTTAAGCTCCCTATTATGGGTGCATGCAAGGACGGGTGAGATCTTCGCGAAACTTATCCTCATCTCTTACATTTAGACTCATTCACCGATGGACTGTGTAGAAAGAGCATCAACCGCGTTTTGACTGATTACCACCCTAGGTAGCCCCCGCCTTCGGCGCTCGCAAGGCGCCTCGTGACACCAAAAAATGTCACGTCAGGTGCTTTCAGAAATAGAAACTTATTTTATCAAACGAGTTGATAAAGGTCAAGTAGCCACCGTGAAAGATTTGGAAAGCTGACGTTTGGAGCGTTAGCCCTTCGTCGGAGCGAATGGCGAAGGGCTAACGCTCGAAACGCTTCGCCCCGACGAAGGGCTAACGCTCGAAACGTCAGCTTTCCAAATCTTTCACGGTGGCTACTTGATCTTTATCACTCGTTTGATAAAATAAATTTCTGTTTCAATCTCCCACCGACGCAGCACCACAGTTTCTGTAGAAACTAAAATTTTTGCTTTCAGAAATATGTCTGCTACTCTACAAAACTGTGGAAAACCCTGAATGCTACGGACATAGCTCCCCTGAACCGTTTCAGAGACTGTCATATCGTCAAAGTATTTCCACAGCTTGAACCCCGGTGCATCAAGGTTATCAATCATGATCAAAAACAGTCAGGGGCCAAGTTTGGTTCCACGGGAGACCCCGGAGGGGACGGTCCTCCAAAATATTTCATAAACATTGTTTTCAGTTTCTCTTGGGACTTACAAAAGAAAATAAAAACAATGCCTATGCAAAATTTTGGAGGGCAAACAAAGAGTATATTGCTATTTTTGAAAGTGGCCTATAGGGGACAATGTTTGCTTCTTTCCGTGATGATGGGAGTTGACACTCACAGAAAGAGGAATTGGCAACATCTGAGACTGGGCCCGCCAAAATATCCGCATTTTCCTTCAAAGTCCAACCTGAAATACCGTCAGGGCCTTGCGACTTAGTGGGGTTAAGCGTAGTAAGACTGAGGAAAACCTCTAATTGTCCAAAGCCTCCTTCTGTCCCCTGAGAATACAAATCATCTCTTGCGTATTCCGATAAACCAGTCATTTTTCATGCCAACAATTCCCGTCCCCTACTCCTAGTTGTGTTGATTTTGTCACATCTGATATCCAACGAAGACCTAAATTTTGCGCTCGGTAATTACCTACGCGTCTGTTCTTTCAATCTTTTGTTCTAGAAACAAAAGAGCCTCAAAGGTACAAATAAAAGAAATGACCATAGAAGGAATGTTAAGCTCTGAGATTATCTACCCGGATTCGTCCCGGAATACAAACCCAAAATTTGAAATATTTTATTATCATGACGATAAAATGAGAATAAAAAAGACCCGGATATTGTTTTTAAGGAGAAGGTGAAGAACACAAATGACGCAAAACAGCAACAGACAAACGGTTGTTACTATAGATACAGACATGGATACGTCATTGAGAGAACGATTAGTTCGCACGCGCATACCCAGCATTGATGAAAAAGTTGGCCAAACGGCTTCAACCTCATTACTGGGTTGCCTATGGCAAACCAGTTGGAATCTGTGTTTAGTTTCGTGTTTTTTTTATTTTTTTCCGTGTCGGTAAAAGTCTTGCCTGTCACTACCCTGCTAAGTAATGGCTTTTTGCATAGAGTCTTGTCTGTGTATTTTGTTAGGTTGGAGGGGGCTGGGGGAATACGTAGATTTCCTTGGTGCACACAGATGAACGTTTAATTATTTAACCAGCAATGGCGTCGAAAGTCGTGGTAACGGGGATGGCGTTTTAGTGGAAAAAATATACCTTTATGAGATCAAGAATGGAACGTCAATTGGAATAACGAAACAGGCGGGGAAAATAAATATCTGGAATCTTAAAAGCGACGATGGATGGTCTTCGAGAACAATTGCGGTTGGATATGAGAAAGTGTGTGTTGTTTCTAATCATAAACTGTACTGGTATGTGGAACACTGACAGCAAGTGGGAAATTGAGTATGGGTGTAAAAGGAATCGAATGTCTTGAATGTATCACAGTGTTTACGGAAGTGGCATCGCATTTGTCTGGCAATTTGCATTTAATTTGCAGTCAAGCTGTACAGTTTTCAGGTAAAAAGATAATTGAAAATGTGACAGTGAAGAATTATTAGAAAGAAAGCTTGTTGTCTATTTTGTGCTTTGGAAAAGGTTCTTTAGGAAAGAGTTCAATCTTGAACTGAAGAATATATTTATTTGGATATTGTATGGTTTGTGAGACGGATTGTTTCTTGTTTGCACGCACGGAATTGGAATAGAAGGGGTTTTTTGTCTCCAATGGCAAATATTTTGTTAGTTTCAATAAATTTCATGCTGGAAAAGGTTTTTGTGAGATGTTTCAACTGTTGTGATTCATTGTGCTGTGTAGTATTCGAGTTTAACTAATTTGCATAAGTGAGTTGAAATTTAATACGCATTAAATAAAGATGACAGGAATTTGTAGGCATGATCGTTCTGGCAAATGATTACAGCTGGCGATTGTTTTTAATTAAGGTCAGAAAAAGATTTCAGTATAGTCACTCTTGCGTAAAATGAAGTTATTGTTAACTTGAGAAAACAACAATAGGGTCGTTTATACGAGAGAAAATAAGCCGCGGCTTACTCTGGACGAGGCGTACATAATACACGAAAGGAACTATTTATACGAGTATAAACTCCCAGGCCAGGATAAGCCGGGGCTTGAGAAAGCTGTGAACGTAGATTTTGTACCATTTATATGGGCTGTTCGCGTGTTACTTTCTCTCGTATAAACGGCCCTTATATTTCTTTAACTTTTTTAAAGAGAGAGATTTCGCGCAAATTTTATTTCAAGCTATTCAGTTGAAATATTATTTCTCGCCATTGGCTTCGTTTGCGTGATCATTTACTGGTGTTGACATTTAGGAGGTAGTTGTTTGGTTCTAAACGAGTAGGAATAAAACGACCAGGAATGTGCGAATTTTAGTGGGTGTGCGATAGCAACACGAGACAGGAGTCGAGAGATTCTAACGATAGACAGATATCATCTAACCCCTCCTGAAATAAACGAAGGAAACCTAGCGTTGGTGGTTTGTGTGAATTTATAGCACTAAGTGGATGGAAGTCGTCATGTTTTGATTGGGCAGCTTCAGAGACGTCCTTCTGAGGAAACAAGTTGTTAAAATAGCTAATTGTGATTGGAGAATTTCGATCCTAAGTATAATAATGCCTTTTATTGACAGGCAAAACCATATGATTGACTGTGATCATACCAAATATCATTTGTTTTCGCGATCAAGTTGTTGCGAAGTGTGTAGCCCATGACAGTATGTCGTTTGTGAGCATATTGCTTTTTGTTGTATTAAGCTTCTTCCTCGGAACGCTCAAACAACTCACTTATGCACACGCCGTTTGCGGTAGACCCACACTAAAAGATGCTGTTGAGCGATTGTTTTGGCCGGGGTTGGTCCGCAAACTGAAAGAAAGTTTATATGTTGAGAACAAATGTGTACTAAATGAACAAATATGTGAAAATCATGATATGAACTGCACTGAAATCAAATGCCAAAGGAGAGAAGCACAGAACTGTGAAAGTTTCCTGAAGAAGAAAGTTCCTGATCTTAAAGTTAGTGCTAGCGGTATCGAGTCGCAGAGATGTACGCCTAGCCGGATGCATTTAGTTAAATTTCTGGAAAAGGTGAATTTTCTGTCTATTTGTATTATCATGGCTTTTTGTTTTCTGCTGTTACTGAATCCCTTTGTATTTGGAGCTGTAACGCTATTTTATGTGCAATTACTTGTATCGTTTGCAATTATCCTCACTAGTGCTGTTGTTAGCATTTTTTACCATACTTGGTGTAGCGTTTTGTGCTTGAATGAAGCTATTGTGAATGCTTGCAATGACTGTGGCCAATTTGAGAAAGAATCATCGGTATCTGTTGTTGTGAATGTCGAGAATAAAGAATCAATAAAAGACTGGCAACTTCAATCTTGTTGTGCTAAGTTGAATTATTGTAAATGTTTAAAAGGATGTCGCCATGTTGTTCTCAGGGATGGAGAAGTAAGCAGTGTTTCAGCGAAACAGCTAAAAGGAGCCTTGCAGGAGAACATATTTGAGAATGAGGCTCAGCCATGTGTTATTGTGGATCTTGATAATAAAGAATCAGTAGATGACTTGCAATTTCGATCTCGTTATGCTAAGTTTGTTTATTGTAAATCTGTAAGAAGGCGTCACCAAAGGGATCGAGAACCAAGCAGAATTCCAGTGAAGCAGTTATCACGAGCCTTGCATAAGAGCAGACATTTCAGGAAATTTGTTCGAAAATATATTAAAAAGAACGTACCGAAATCTTCTGCCATGCATTTATTTACCAAGTTGAGTGTACTTTATCGTAAGTTAGACTATATGTTTGTAAGACCAAGGTCTGCTGCCAAGAAGAGGAGTACGGAAAGGAAATGGTGTACAGCACATCAAAGGAAAAAACCTAGAACTAGTGGCCGAAGAGTGAAAGTTAAGTGTAACTACACTTCTGTAAAATCTGTTTATAAGGACGTTGACCATAGAATGAATCATACAGAGTTCAAGCTGTCTAATGATATAGAGAAAAACCCTGGGCCCATTGATCATACCAGAACTATTCAAGCGCCTTATAGTCAAGGCAATGTGGAAGTGTTTGGCGAAAGTGCAGGTACTCAGTGTGTAGCAATGTCTCTTACTTCACTGATTTATAATTACAGGAGAAGTATTAGCTCATCAATGGATTTGGTTAACATTATGAACATTGGTAATGAATTGTATTCTGGATTATCTAGACTGTCCAGACAAACTTTCCTGTTATTGACTGAGTTGCCGGAAGTGCTCAATGTGTTTAATACAGATTATCAGCTTCATTACAGTTCAAGTTATAGTGGTACTGTAAACGGTAGATCCATTATACATGATTTGAGTTTCTGTATGCCTTTGGTTGATGCTTTGCTGACATTAGTAAGACAAAACTACCAATCATTTCTTTTAACAATTGAGTGTAGTACTGTTTCTATGTACTGTACTCCAGATGGTAAATTTAAAATATTTGATTCACATGCTAGAGATGCGTTAGGTATGCCTCATTCTCAAGGAACATGTGTGTTATTAGAAGCACAAAGTATACATGATGTCATATGTTATTTGCAAATTCTGTATGAAAATTCAAATACTTTGTTTGAGTTGATTGGTGTTGAAATAACAAGACTAGAAAAGGAGAAGAATCACCCAGTCAATGAGTACAGTGAAACCACTCAATCAGAACTTGCTGATGATGATGGAGCAATGGTGCATATTTTAGTAAGGAATGATGACGAGTCTTTCATAAAAAGATGTTGTGCTTTATCATTTTATTGCATTTGTTTTTCAGTGATTAAGGCATGCACTTACTGGAATTCACAAACTCTAGATGCAATTATTGACCATGGAAATGAGTTTTATCAGAAACAATTTGCATGTCCTGATGGAAATTGCTGTTTAAGAAAATTTCCAAATAAACTTCAAATATATGATGCAACTGTTGATATTGTCTTTACAACACAGAAAGAAGGCATATTTAGTTGTGCATCCAGCAGTAGCAAACTGCTCCTCGAAAACTTTATTTTGAATAACACAAGTGGCAATACTGGATTTATGATATGTTTCTCAAATTACTGTGTAAGTTGTATATTTCAGCACAATTCTAAGGGTAAAAGTACTAAGTACTACTTAGCAATATTCGATAGTGACGGAACACTAGATGAATTTCAAACTGTCAATGACAATAACCTCCTCCTTCAAGCTTTTGCTCATACTGTTAAAAAAATTAATACAATTAATGATTCAAAGGTAGCATACATTATCAGATTTCTAAACTGTTACAGTAATTTGCCAAGAACTTTAAAAGAAAAGGTATTAAGGAAGCACAAATCTAATCTGCACAAAAGATCACTTGCTGAGAAGCGAAGAGAAGATTATGCAAAAATGGAACCTAGTGCCAAACGAAAATACTTAATTAACAAAGCAGAATGGTACAAATCATTAGATTCTGCAGAAAAAGAAAAACTCTTGTCTGAGAGAGCAGAGTGGTACAAATCATTAGATTGTACAGAAAAAGAAAAACTTTTGTCAGAAAAAGTACAGAAGTACAGATCACTAGATCCTGCAGAAAAAGAAAAAGTGTTGTCTCAAAGAGCAGAGTGGTATAAATCACTAGATCCTGCAGTAAAGGAAAAACTCTTGTTTGACAGAGCAGAGTGGTATAAACTAGATCCTGTAAAAAAAGATCTGATAACTAAAAATAAAAAGCGGAAGTATAATGCAATGGAACCACTGGTTAAGGCACAACACTTGAACAATAGAAAAGAGGAATATTGCAGAATGGATCCAATAAAAAAGCAAAAAGTAATTAAGCGTATAAGTGATGCAGCAAAAAATTCTAGGAAAAAAAATGTTCAGCATAGTTTGGATCACTACATTTCAGTATTTCAGAATAAGATCACAGAGGGGCCATATTACATATGTTCAGTTTGTCATAGAATACTATATAGAAAAACAGTTATGTTACTTAAAGAGAATAAATATAGTGTACACCATCTTTTCACTGAGATAAAGTCATTTGATGACAAACAATACATTTGTAGAACATGCCATGCGAAAGTTTCAAAAGGACAAAAACCATGTCAAGCTGTATGTAATAAACTGGAAGTTGATGAAACACCACCAGAACTCTCAGTACTAGAAAAACTTGAACAAATATTAATAGCACAGAGGATAGTTTTTGAAAAGATAGTGGTAATGCCTAAAGGCCAACAGAGGAAGATTAAAGGAGCAATATGCAATGTACCAGTTGAATGTGATCAAACATGTAGAACATTGCCACGTCCTCCTGAAAGGTCAGGTATAATCCTGTTGAAACTGAAGAGAAAGATGGAGTTTAGGGGCCATGTTTATTTTCAAGCTGTGCGACCTCAACTGATATTAAATGCTCTGATGTGGCTCAAAATGAATAATCCTTTGTATGATAATATATGTATAGATATGAACAAAATAGATAGGCATCTTACAGTATTACAGCAAAATGATGTTAGTTTAGAAGATTCAATTTTGAATAATGACAACCACTCCAGTGGATCTGGCATAAGTGATGACAGTTTATCAAACAATAAAAATAGTAGGAAAGACAGCACATTTGCAGATGAAGAAAATGATGATCCTTTAAATGAATTTCGAGCACCAACAAGTGAGACTTGCTTACAGTCTGTAATACCTGATTATCCTGTAAGTGTTGAGCAAAATGATGTATCGTCTCAAGGAAACGAAGTGTATGCTATTGCTCCTGGAGAAAGTAAACATCCAGTTTCCTTCATGGCAGACAAACAATGTGAAGAACTAGCATTTCCTGTTTTGTTTCCAAAAGGAAAGTATGGGTACTCCGTCAACCGAAAAATAACGTTGTCACCAGTTAAGTACTTCAATGCAAGACTTTTACATCATAGTGGTAGATTTGCTACCAATCCTGAATATCTCTTCTTTGCTCAGTTCATCATAGAACAGAAGAAAGTATCAGATAGCATCAATATTGCTTTGAAAAAAATGCATGGGCAGCCCATTACTGCTTCTCAAGTAAGATCAAATAATAAGCACAGTTTATAAAATCTCATTTGTCAAGATCAGGCTTATTTATTTTTGAGACAAATTCCAGGAACACCACCTTATTGGCAAAAATTTATGTATGAAGTAGTAGCTATGGTAAAACAGCTTGGGATACCAACATGGTTTATGACATTATCCTGTGCTGACCTTAGGTGGCCTGAACTTTTTCAGATTATTGCAAGAACACAAGGCAAAAATCTCACGAATGAACAAGTTGATGCTTTGTCTTATAATGAAAGATGTTCAATGCTCAATGTAAATCCTGTTGTTGTTGCTAAGCACTTTCAATATAGAGTTGAAACATTCTTCACTGAAATTCTGCTAAGTAATACAAACCCAATTGGTAAAATAGTATACTATGCACTCCGCATTGAGTTTCAGATGAGAGGCTCACCTCATTTACATGCGTTAATATGGACATCAGATTGCCCTAAACTAACACATGATACCAAGGAAGCATATATCTATTTCATAGATGAACATGTGCAGGCATGCCTTCCTGATCAAAATGAAGACTCTGAGTTACATGAGATTGTAAAAACCTATCAAAAGCACAGTCATTCAAAGACCTGTAGAAAATACAAAAACATGAAATGTAGATTTAATTTTGGGCACTTCTTTACTAACAAAACTATTGTGGCTGAACCTCTTTCTGATGATTTAGATCCAGAAGTAAAGACAAGTACGATAGACAGACAAAAAGAAATCCTTAGACTAATTAAAGAAAAAATAGATGAGGTGTTAAATCCCAGTAAGGCAAACTATGATCCTACTTTAACAGAAGCTGATATTTTCAAATCTGTAAACATAACTGAAGAACAATATTACTGGGCTTTATCCATTTCACCTGACTCAAACTATGAGCTGCACCTAAAAAGACCAATAGACAGCTGTTTCATTAATAATTATTTTATTGCTGGTATTAAGGGTTTTAGAGCAAATGTTGACTTGCAACCTGTATTTAACCACTACAAGTGCATAACTTATGTGTGCTCGTATTTTACCAAGGATGAGACTGAATGTTCACAGGCAATTATGAATGCTGCAAAGGAAGCTAAGAAAGAAAACTTGAGTGTCAGGGATAGCTTAAAGAGAATTGGTGCTGCTTTCCTTTCTACCAGAGAAGTTAGTTCACAAGAATGTGTTTACAGATGCATGCCTGAACTATGGTTACGAAAAATATTTCCTGCAACAGTTTTTGTTAGTACTGACCTACCAGAAAAAAGGGTACGTATTGCAAAATCAGCAGAAGAACTTGATGAACTGGATAATGAAAGTACTGACATCTTTAAATCTAATATTATTGAGCGATACACTTTAAGACCACAGTGTATTCCCTCTGTAGATAGGCTAAGTCTGGCAGAGTTTGCTGCATACTATTATAAAGAATACAGAAAGGACTGCCAAGAAAAAGGTGATGCTCAACCTGAGGTTTTAACTGACGATGTCATTGAATTACACCACAATTGTGATCCTGATACATTTCTTCCCAACAAAATAACACTAATGAACACAAATGAAGTTATGAAGTGTAGAAAAGTCAAAGCTGTTATAAGATATCACAAGCCAAACAAAACAAAAGAACCTGAACTGTATTTTCATCATCTCCTGATCCTGTACTTCCCATGGAGAGATGAAAGAAGTCTTCTAGGAAGTGATCAAACATATGCTTCGAAATTCTATGAGCATAAGGTACAAGCTGTAGTGGAACGAAACAGAGAGAATTTTGAGCCTGATGCTGATGCTGTTACAGAAGCACTTGAATTTGTTAGAAATAACCAGGGCAAAACCATCCACTACAGCTATGATTCTATGAATGACCAAGAAAATGCAGATTTACAATCTGAAGAGCAAGGTGATTCAGTACCAAATGAGTCGTTTAATGAACAATTACCCACACACCTTGTTTCATCGTCAGAAAGTGAGAATAATTCAAACGTAGGAATAACAATGTACAACCAGCCAACAGAAATAAGTGATGATGAGCTACGGGAATGTGTTAGATCATTGAACAAAAGACAGCGCTATGCTTATGATATAATTCTTGCCTGGTGTAGAAGTAAAGTGAAAAACATGAATAGTCTAAAACCCGAAGAAGTAAAACCAATATATTTTTATAACTGGTGGAGCAGGTGCTGGTAAAAGTCACTTGATCCAAACAATCTACCACACTGTCACAAAGACTTTTAGACATCCTCCTATGAATCCTGAATTACCTACAGTTCTTTTAATGGCACCTACTGGGGTTGCTGCTATTAACATAGATGGGACAACAATAAACACTGCGTTAGCAATTCCCAAAGAAACAGGTGATAATTTACGTGCAATGTGTGACGAAAAGAAAACACAGATGAGAATGTCGCTAGCTGACCTGAAGTTGATCATAATAGATGAAATTTCTATGGTTGCCAACACTACTTTGCTTCATATCCATCAAAGACTAAAAGAAATTTTTGGCACATCAAATGTACACCTGTTTGCAGGCATTAGCATTCTTGCTGTTGGTGACATGTATCAACTTCCACCAATACGCAGGAAACCTGTCTTTGCAAATTACAAAAATGATGTGTTTAACCTGTACCACCCATGGCACCTATTCACAATGATAGAGCTTGTTGATATAATGAGACAAAAGAATGACCAACCATTTGCTGAACTTTTGAATAGGTTTCGCACAGCAAGTCAAACTGAAGAAGATATCAAGTGCATCCAATCTAGATCTATTGATCTATCAGATGTTAATTACCCATCAGATGCTCTTCATATTTGGGCTGAAAATAATCCAGTCAATCGACACAATGAAATGAAATTGCACCAAATACCTGCACAGTTGTTCCACCTTAAAGCCACAGATCAGTACCCTGTTAATGTATCACAACAAGCTATTAACAGAATTTTAGCTAGACCCAGGTCTGAAACTGGTGGACTTGATGCTAATATTTCTATAAAGGAAACTGCTAGAGTTATGTTAACCAATAACATTGATATTTCGGATAGACTTATAAATGGTCAACTAGGAACTGTTGTTAGAATTGAAGTAAATCAAAATAATAAAAAACCCACCATTATCTATATAAAATTTGATGATGCCAAAGCTGGCAACAGTTTAATTCAAAAGAGTACTAACAGTTTTGTGCGACAGAATAGAGTTGTACCCATAGAACCTGTCCTAGCAAAAATTAAAATACATCCAAATAAACCTTCTTCTCCCGAAATACAGAGAATGCAATTCCCTTTGACATTGGCTTATGCTGTCAGCATCCACAAAGTACAAGGATTGTCACTTAACAGTCTTGTCATTAGTTTTGAGTTGGTCAAACAGAGATCATTCAATTATGGTCAGGTATATGTTGCACTGAGCCGAGCTACCACTTTAAATGGTATTCATATTCTAGGAAAAATTAACAGCAAACATGTGAAAGCAGATCCTCGGGTACATGAAGAATACAAAAGACTGCGAGAAATGTCAAAAAGCAAAGGAACTAATGAAAAATATAAGGACAATGCAACGCTCACTATATGTCTCTTAAACATACGATCACTCAAAAAACATAGTGTAGATATCAAGTATGATGCAAACATAAAGAATAGTGATCTAATTGCATTGACAGAAACACAACTTGTACCTCATAGCAATGATACTGACATAAAATCTCATCTTTTACCATTCACTCTCTACCGGCAAGATCATCCTACTGATAGATTTTTGAGTTTGGCACTGTGTACCAGAAGATCAATAGAAACTAAGGAACATGAATACTTTCCACAAGCAAATGCAATGAAATTTGTAATAATTATGAATAGATCAACAACTATGTGTCCCAAGTTTACAGTGCTTTTTCTTTACCGAAAGAACAACTCAAATATAATAGAGTACGTAAGTCATCTACGAAATATCCTTGGCACTTATCCATTTGACATCATTCTTGGTGATTTCAACATCAATTACTTAAATGATGATAGCATTAGACCATTAAAATCTTTAATGACGTCTCTAGGTTATTCACAGTTTGTACAAAATGCAACTTTTGTCTCATCAGGAAACATACTTGATCAAATTTACTTAAAATCAACAAAATTTGACATCATAGAGAATACTGTAATTAGTGTCTACTACTCTGACCATGATGCCGTTAAAATATCCATAAAATATAACCAAGATACCAGTATTTAAACATTTATATTTATTTTAATTGTCATGCAAAGCATATAATTTATTTATAGCAATAACTGTAAATATAAATTTCAATGTAGAAATGTGTCTTGGCAGGAACCATGATGCTGTTAAAATATGCATACACTAGCTATAACTAAAATGATATTATGAAACTTTCATGCAACGATCTTTTACAATGAAAATGATGAATTTTTCTGGAGATTTTGAAAAAAAGGTGTCATAAAGATGTCGCAAAGAAATCATAAGTTCAGCTAGAACAAAACTGGAAATTCATAAAATCCTAATCTACCATAGTATCCTCAAAAGCAGACAGCTTGGCGCACCACCTTCATATCTTTGGTAGGTTTCCTCATAAATATTATCAACATTTATCTATATAATTGTTATTATTATATGATATCATATGGATTAAGCAAAGCAAATTAAATTTAAGACTCTACAACCAATGGAGAGAAAACCATGTTACACAATTTTATAATTAATTGTTTTGGATTAGTAAGCAGAGATTTAGATAATCATATGTCAATTAATTTGAAATTATTAAGATAATTTTTTTCTAGAAGTTGGTAAATTCTATGAATTCCTTTACCAAAATGGATCATGTTCATATGCCACAAGAATGTCCAATCTTGCCTAAGCACCTGAGGAGACAATCTTTTTTTCTAAGCTAGAATTTCCCATAGCCGGAAGGAGAGACTTGAAAGGTCTGCTGACAAGCATTTTACAAGGCACCACCATATGGTGCCTCACGCCCTGTCTGTGTCCCGCACCACAAGTAGGTAAGTTTAGATATTATTATTTTTCACCTTACTCAGATATTGTGAGGCTAGAGTTTCAATAACTATAAATAACAGGCATGCTTCTCATGTAACATACCAGTTCAAACCACCATTGAAGGAAAACTGAAGGTTAAAATCGACAATTTTTCCAACATTTTTTTTAGAAAGCCTAACATAACTGAAGTTAAGTTTGTGGAGTTATTTCTTCTTGTTCCCTGTGTTTTTGTGAGAAAATTACGTTTGAAAATGGGCTTTTCCCGCTTTTTCAACATTTTAAGTGGGGGCTAAAAAACTAAATCAGCCACCTGCTGTGACGTATGATATGGGAAACAGAGATTGCGTAATCAAGAGAAACAAGGTAAACACAAGTACTACTATGGATATTTTCTGTTTCTTTGCTGTTTCTTCGTGGACTCAGTATCAACAACAAACATCAATCTAAATACTGCTTCTATAAGGCGGCGTTCTCGCATGTCTTCCCCATATCATACAACATAAGCTGCAAAAATAACCACTGACTCCTCCAGTCTGAGCCGCAATGCTGATGGCCCAAAATTGGAATAAAAACATTTTTTCATGTGGAAAAATGATGAATATGCCAGAAAAAAGTTGAAAAGATTATTGTGAATGGTTTAAAGCATAAATAAAAAATGCTTATTTTTTGCATTCAGTTCTCCTTTAAAAATAAAGATAAGAATCATGATAATAATTATAATCATTATAATAATAATAATTGTTATTATTACTATTACCATTATTATTGAAATACCATTAAATACCATTATTTACAATAATAAAATAATACTTATTTATAAAAATAAAATCTGGATTCTTGTTATTAAATATCTTTTTCTCTTTTACATGTAGGTGTTAGGATGAATATTCAATCAATTAGTTATCAGAGGATTGTAGGTAGGACTCTTACTAAAGGAACTCTGATTTCTTTTTTCTTGGTTCGCTTTGCATGTGACATGCTGAAAAATAGTTGTTTCAAAAGTCCCCAGTTGTCTGTTATGTAAATTTCTTTAAAACCAAAAACACTCGAGTTAAACTCACATTCATCTTCCGTAAAAGTTAAAAGTCCTTAAACTTTTCTTATTTGCTTTTTTCTGCAGAAATACAATGTACATCCAACAAGAGAACATTCTTAAGCTGTTAAGTAAAAACGCAAGTGAAGTTATGATCCTCACAGTTATCAACGCAATCTTAGCAATTGCGTAGAGAAGACTGAAAATTTCAGGACGTCAACGGGATCTGAACCCATGACTTTGTGATACCGGTGTGACACTCTATTAACCAACTGAGCCATGACGCCACTGTCTTTGGGAGCTGGTCATTTGTGGATTCAAGTGTTCTCGTGATGAATGAATCAATGAACAAAATGATATATGATCATTACTGATCAAGTAAATGCTCGGCATCTACAGCATCTATGATGAGAAAGACATGAGCAGATAGGCTCCTGTTATGGTTTGGGATTCCAAAAGATTTATACCAAGAGACTGCAACAGTATCCTGCAAACACCTTAAATCAGAAGCAATGAACCGTTACGCTGGCATACCGGTTGTACTTTGATAAAATCTGACAGTAGAATGAAAATTTGGACAAACAAGACAAAGAACATTGATCTTCAATCAGGCCAAGAGAAAGCCTACGAGCAACAAACAAAATTGTGGCCGCCAAAACCACAGAGATTAATTGGCACAAGACAGAATAAAGTCCAAACTCTAAACGCGTTAAGCGGATTTATTCAGTATTACACGCATGTAAGACTTAACTCCTCGACAACTTCAAGCTTGAACAGTTTACCGCGGTCCTATTACAGTTGTCGGATATCACAAATTTGTCACGTAACAATTCCTTAAACGGTTTCTAAACGAAAGGAAAAATATGGCTTGTATAATGCTTCGAGTAACACACAAATGTCTATCTGAAAACTACGGTGGCTTTAAAGGGACATGCGATTCCCCTCTTTTTTTCTTGCTAATTTGCGACTTGCGACTTGCGATTTGCGATTTGCTACTTGCTACTTGCGACTTGCGACTTGCGACTTGCGACTTGCGACTTGCGAGTTGCTACTTGCGACTTGCGACTTGCGACTTGCGACTTGCTACTTGCGACTTGCGACTTGCGACTTGCGATTTGCTACTTGCGACTTGCTACTTGCGACTTGCGACTTGCTACTTGCGACTTGCGACTTGCGACTTGCTACTTGCGACTTGCGACTTGCGACTTGCTACTTGCGACTTGCGACTTGCTACTTGCGACTTGCGACTTGCGACTTGCGACTTGCGACTTGCGACTTGCGACTTGCGACTTGCGACTTGCGACTTGCGACTTGCGACTTGCGACTTGCGACTTGCGACTTGCGACTTGCTACTTGCTACTTGCGACTTGCGACTTGCGACTTGCGACTTGCGACTTGCGACTTGCAACTTGCGACTTGCCACTTGCCACTTGCCACTTGCCACTTACGACTCTCCGATCGCGAAAGGTCATTTCAGCGGACTGCATTTTAGACACAACATGGCGTCTCCGGTCTCGACTATCTTAATATTTTTTGTCCTGTGTAGTTCCTCCAAAGCTGTTCTTCCGCGTTACTTACCTGCAATTAGTAACAGTGCTCTAAATCGCGAGGACATAATACTCAACTATTTTAACTTTGGATTTGCTACATCGGAAATTGCATTGTTCTTAGCTAGTGTTCACGGTTTGTGTATCTCTTTGAGGCATTTGAAACGAATATTACGTCGTCTGGGATGTACAAGACGTCGACATCCGAGTGACATAAATGAGGTAGTACAAGCTGTGGAAGAGGAATTAAGAGGCAGTGGGAGTCTTCTGGGCTATAGAGCAATGCATCAAAGGTTGATAAATCAGCATGGTCTTGTTACTTCACGAGAGGTCGTTCGTCATGCTTTAAGGATCTTTGATCCTCAAGGAGTGGAGCAAAGATCGAGACATAGACTGAGAAGAAGAGTGTATCGATGCAAAGGTCCGAACTATTTGTGGCATATAGACGGTTATGATAAACTTAAGCCATTTGGCTTTTGTATTCATGGTGCAATTGATGGCTTTAGTAGGAGAATAATTTGGTTGGAGGTAGCATCATCAAACAATGACCCTCGGGTGGTAGCTCATCATTTTCTGGATTACGCGAAACAGTTGGGAGGTACTGCACGCATCATACGAGGAGATAGGGGAACTGAAAATGTGAATATAGCGGCTATTCAGCGTTTCTTCCGACGATCTATGGATGACGATTTTGCTGGTGACAAGAGCTTCATGTTTGGGAAATCTACGTCAAATCAAAGAATAGAGGCATGGTGGGGACGTCTTAGACAGGGATGTGCAGACTGGTGGATGGAGTTCTTCAAAGACTTGAGAGATTCTGGGCTTTACTGTGATGACAACATCATACACTGTGAATGCCTGAAGTTCTGTTTTATGGATATTATACAAAGCGAACTACACAGGGCTGCAGAGGAATGGAACGTTCACAGAATTC
>NC_090896.1:44726004-44731004 GCF_036669925.1 Montipora capricornis
GGTTACTTCCAGAAAAGTTGGGTGGGGGTGTGCGACAGGCTTCCTGAAACCCTTACCCTCTTTCAGACCAGTAGTAGCTTCGTCTAAAAAACATACCCAATTCAAGACTAGAGTTCACAAACCATACCCTATTTCAGACCAAAATGGTCAAAATTGAGATCCTATTCCAGGCCAAAACGGCTAAAAAACCATACCCTTTGTCGCCGCACATACCTGTATAGCCCATATAAGGGAGTGCCCCACCCCCCGGGTACATAAACGTCTGTCTAGTATCATCGTTTCACTGCGTGTGATAGTCATCCTGTGATCTAAGTTCATTGTTGGTTTTTTTGTTGTAATTAAGATTAAAGAAATATATTGTTGGTCGTGCTCCATTTTCTATCCAGCAGCATTTTGCTCTACATTGCCTGCTTTCCCTTTACCTTTATAAATCGATTTAAGCTCCGCTTTCAGCGGTTCGCGCTACTCCTCTAGTATCCCATCAATGGTAGGGGAGGAAAACTTGTTACAGATAGTAAGATCCAATTCATCACGTCAACATCTTAATTAATTCGCGTTCTCAGCTACTGATACGTTTCGCTCTACTCTAAGAAAAAGAGATTCTCGCTGATCTAATTTGCATCTCCAATAATTCCCAAAAGAGTCGCTTGTCAGTCAAATGGCTATAATATCTACTGCCGCAAAGGTACGTGTTAGGGTGTTATTAAATTTCCAAAATGTCGGTCCCCGCAATTGCAGGGTTGATTTCCTTTCTTTTTACACTTCTAGAGACGTTTTTCTAAACGAAAAAGAAGTCAATTCTAGATTTCTGTTTTAGAGATTTGGATTCATTCGTAAAATTTTAATAATCGAGTACTTTTGGATGCCGCACTCTTTGAATATCTACTATAGCTTCCTAGGTCAAAGGTTCCATGTTGGTCAGAATAAGATTGCGATAAGTAGACGGCTTCCATGGCGCGCCTCCGATCTCAGTGTCTTTTTTAGACAAAGTACAATTCCAATCACCTCCGACAATAAGAGATGTAAGCTCTGATTTATCCGAATTATGCAACTGTTGAGCTCTTCTATGAAATGGATGCTGGATGTCAACCGTACTTGGTCTCCCTTAGTTTGTAAATTTAAAGTTACATGATGCTATCTGAGGCTCACGCCGCGAATATCTAAAAAGACTTTTATTTATGAAACGTCAACCATACAATGCAAAACTGGTTAAAGCCAAATTTTATGACCCGTGCAAGCACAGGTAAAAATTTGCGTAAGTAAAATTGAACGAGTTAAAACTAAACAAGAAATTCTGCTACTTGAGTAAAAGGTTAGTTACAATGGAAAATTACTTAAGCTAAGGAAAATCTCCAGGAGTCTACATTCTTTAGCACCTCGGTCATTTGCGACCTAAAATCTGGAAAACTGTCATAGCCACTAGAAGGCAAATCTACCACGCCTGAACAAGCATGCACAGTAACATGGGGCAAGTTACCCAGCTGCGCATGAAATATTACTTTAATTGATGATACGGTTGGAGTGGAACTGCCTGTTACAAAACGAAGCAAGCGTGTCAATTCCCTTTCGTTTAGACAACGAACGTATCTCCTAAAATACATGTAGACAATGTGTTGTCCTTTTGTCATTGCACTTGGGTTATCAACAGAAACCAGGGAGAGCACTTTTTCAGTTGTCACACGCAACGAGCTGTAAAGCTCAAAGACTGACTGATTCGTGACTTGCAGCCACAATTCTTTAAGCATGCCTTCACAGAGGCCTTGCTTCATAGCGTCTGCTGCCATCACAACCTTATTCCACAGCTCTGTCTTTGCAACGCTAAGTACAATTGCACGTAAATTGCTTGCATTTGGCAATTTAGTTACTCCATACTCGGACAAAAAGTCCACCAAAAAGTCAGTGTCTTCATTTGAGAGAGCCTTTGAATTGTTTTCGTCCAAAATCTTCTGCATTCTTAAACTGTCATAAGAACTTATGTAATCCAAGAACCCCTCTAAAAAATTCTGGTCGCTTACATGTTGTTTGCCTACGAGAAGAGCAGAAATAAAGATCTTATTAAGGGAGGTTGGAAAAACTCCAACCATCAGAAACCCGTGGCTCAGAATTCTGCCTAGGCTAATATAAACAGTTTCGTCTATTGCTGGCGAAATTCGAGGAACATAACTATTTATCCCGTCAAAATAGATTGGGAGTACTTTTTCCCAAAAAAGCGTAAAGGCTTCTCTCTTCACCCCATCGAAATCAACCGCGGACTCATTATAGAAATTTACATTCAAAAGACACTCTGTTACATCTCCTTTACTATACAATCTAAGCATATTCTCGACGATGTTCTCCCGGTCTATGGTCACTTGTTTGGTCTCTCCAAGGTCCAAAAGCTTCTCGAGGATGTCCATCCTTTTGTGTGAAATATTCTGTCAGGAAACAGGGAGAGAGAGAGAGAGAGAGAGAGAGAGAGAAAATGAAAATAGGATCAAGAGTACCTGCTGGGTGGGAGGGAGACTAGATTGATGGAAAATACAATTGCATTGCACGTTAAGTTAAAGAGGCTCGAAATAGTTTCCCCTTTTTTCAAACAAATAAACATATTGTCCTTAGATACAGTTAGGGTAATCATATCAAGACGAAATTGGGCCAGGGTATTAAGTACCCATCGTAGATTTGTCACATTATATTTTCCTCCAAATAGCCCACTTTCCATATATTAAATTTTAGTCCTAAACAAAAGGAATCATCTAAAGGCTCTGGGGAATAAATATAAGGATTTGTACGAGTTTATTCCCCAGAGCCTCGAGATGATGCCTTTTGTTTAGGACTGAATTTTAATATATCGAAAGTGGGCTATTCACGTAACAATAGCAACGATATTAGGCATTTCTTCGAGTGTTAAAGTCAACATATGTGGTCTTTTTTGAAGAAACCGGACGGTGAAATTTTCCCCTTCAGCGTTACCAGATAATATTAGAGATACTTTCTGAAATATTTAAAATTCAACAAAATCTGTAGGCCAGTTTTTCGGAAAAATCAGTTTTTTTGAAATGTGTCTCCAACCTTTTTTTTTTAATTTTGAAGAGAAAAGTTTTAAATTAGTCTAAGCTAACATGCCAAAAATGGAAAAAATTCACCGTCCGGAAGCAGAGATATAAACGAGTAAATTTGCAAAATCAACTGAGAAAAATGAGGGGGTTACAAGGTCAGCATTTACGCATGCGTCACCCGCTCATTCGGGTCCACGCGCGAGAGGAGCTATAGGCCAATACAAACGGATTTAAGTGACTATTAAACCGTCTGTGTAGAATCTCCGCAGTTTTCGTGAATAGGAGATGTCTATTAATATTCCATGTATATAGGAATTAGGAGAAGGGTGAGCGAAATTAGCGGTTAGGGTTTATTTCTGGTGATCCATTTGAATCATGAGCCCGGATGGGATCATGAGCTGACGCAATCAGCTTACAAATTACGTGTGTGGCTTACGCGCGCGCGCGCGCGCTCAGCTGAAAACCCTTTCGAGCCTCCTTAAAGAATCCTCTGGTCAAGGCAATCAGGATCACCAAAAGCTCATAATATGTATTAATTGGTTTACGAGTAGACAAAATCTAAATATGGAATACATTGAGTTTGTTCGATCAAGTCACCAACAGCCATACTGCTTTAATAAAACAATTTGCGTAAAGAATGTCGCCGCTTTGTCCCGTCTCCTCCATGCGCGTTTTTGAGATGCGGACGGCAACCGAAAGAGATCATTTCGCGTGCCAGGACAGTGGTGTCTCCCAGATTTTTATACTAATCATCTCTAATGGAGAAAATATACTTAGAAACGTAAATGTAGTTGCGTGAAGACAAGTTAAAAGGGAAAACAACTCACTTCCGGTTGCCGCCCGCCTCTGAAAAACGCCTCTCAAAAACGCTCCCTAAAATATGGCCCCCGTGACGCCAGAGTGAACACATTCTGTAAAAATGATCTTTTGGGATCAAATAAAGCCCTTTAGAGCACTATAGTACTTTTCATGGAAATTTGTTTATCCAATCATACATACTCGCTGTGATTGTTCCTCCGCTTCATTCACTTCTGCAAATTTCGTCACCTCCTGTAAATAACGCTGTCTAAACTGATATCCTGGAGAAGCTCTTCTTCCTCGCCGTCCTTGTACGTTTGTAGCTGCCTCTTCTACCTGGAACTTTATGAACATTTCTGACGTTATGAATATTGCTTACATCAAGGAATACAGTGAGGCACAAAAGGGCCCGTGCCATCGAAAAGACTGAGCACATAATTGCCAGACTGTTTTATCAACCGCAGACCTTAAACTGAAACATAACGCCTGCCTTTCATGAATCATCAGTGAATGAAAATACAGGCACTTAAGGTAGTTTGTAAAGATTCGCGATAAAGGTGTTCTTTCTACTCTCTTCTGCCTGACAGGTTCCGATGTCAATCCTACTCATTGGTTAGTAATGACAACGTTAATTTCGCTCTGTAGCAAAACTGGGGGATATTTCACCCATTTCGTATTTCCTTTGAAAAACGTATTAAACAATTGTAACCCATATATCTTAATGCGGTATATGCTATGAAACATCACCTACAACCAAAGAAATCCGTGGAATATGTACCTCATCATCACTACTGTTCAATGGACTCGATCCTTCATTGGTATCCAGTGATCCCCCAGTGGAAAACCCGGCATGCATTGCTTCTATATTCAAAGCAGTGAATTCAACCCCTTGATCATCTTCTCCAGGTGACTCGACATCTTTTAAACTAAAAAAAAACAAAGGAATACAGCAACTCCTAAAGCCTAAGTTTCAATGGACATATGGACACTCAATAACAACCAAGATTTAAATTGTTGTGAGCGCAAACGAAAAGCACCTACTCTTCATCTTCCTTCATCAACACATGGGGTGGTTTATCTGAAACACGGGAAAGTGGCTCCGTAGTCTCATCGGATTCATCACTGTAACTTGAGTGATTTTCTTCAGGCCCTGAACCAAAACCT
>NC_090896.1:44733504-44736004 GCF_036669925.1 Montipora capricornis
AACTAGCTCTGGTATAGGCTAAGAGTTCCAGGGTCCCAGCGGCACACGGCACATCCCCACCCAGAAATTCCTAAAATACCCCCCTCCCCCCCCCCCCCGGGTTTACGGTGCCACTCTTATTTCGCATAAGTTCCGCAAATTACGCAATCATTTTGTCACGCGTAGTCACGCGCTGATTTTTATATTTTTCAAGGTCAATTATTTTTCCTTTTTTTTCTATTGAAATGCCTCGCAAGATTTATTCTGTTGCAGTGCGAAACACATGTCTCTTGTGCTAAAACACCAAAAAAAAAAAAAAGAAGAAATCGCGATGAAACAGCTGTCACTACGACATATCGGTAAAAGCTAGAATCGATCGGAGCGGCTGAGAAAATGGACGGTGTAGACGAATTTATTCAATCGAGCCATCTTTATTAAGTCCACAACAATGAAACAGGGCTATTTTAAATATATCTAGGAAATATCCAAGGGAATTCTGAATCTCGAGAGCAAAGGTCAAAACCAGCACGTAGTTCAAATTTGTAAACAAACAAGTTCCGTGGGACATAGTTCTTTTAACGAATTTCCCTTCTGTAAAAATGAAAGTCAAGGTTCCTTTCGCAAGAACATTAGCGTGGGGGTACACATTCAGAATAAAAATAAAAATATTGAAGAGAAGGACACCGGCGACCCCGACCCCGCGCTTTGCTTTCGTTTAATACTTGTTCATTTACAGTGGTTACAATTGTTGTCTCAACCGAATACTAGTATTACCACTGAACATTCTTATTTCTCGAAGTGGCGTGGATACCGTAAATATAACAGTCCACTTGTTTCGAATTTGCGCTACGGGCTCATTTTTAAGCTTTCCATTCCAAACGGGGTATTTTGTCGCTGTATGTCACGGAAAGTACCATCATCTCCAAAAATAAAATCAAACGTTACCCATCTTACTCTGAAGTTTCTCTTTCAAAGGTAATTGGCATTTTTTGAAGAAAACGTTGTAGAAGTAAATACATCCAAAGAACATGTCGCCAGCGACGAATTCGTTATCAAGATTTCTTACATTTAGCGATCTGGCTCGATTAAAAATGAACAGCGCATGATGGGGATATTAAAACACAAGAGAAAATTACTGGTGACAAAAAATGTGTATTATCTCATCACATCACACAGACCCTGAATAATGCCAGAGGTTCTACTCCTCCAAACACTACAGCCATGTAAAGGTGACAACATCATTTTACTACTGACGCATTTCGCGAGCGCTCTCGTTACTCGTACTTGAAAGTTGAGCTTTGAACGAATAACCTCGGGCACCCCACGGCACAGGTGGAGCGGCAAATTTGAATTTATCAGGGTCAAACAAACTTGTTGCTTGAGATCTGAAACACAACGGTGCTAGAATGTTGTTGGCTATTAGTGGAACCACAGTAACTCAAAATAGACACGAAAACTCACCTTTTCATCTTTGAACGCTTGACATACATCCTCTTCAAGGTTTCTCTTCTCTTTCAAAAAATTGAAAACCTAAATAGAACAGAAGGACAATTCAGTCTCTTAGATTGAGCCTCTCTTAGCCTGTGCAGCGAAACCAAAAACAAACCTACCTGGTCCAATTCCATCGCCATCCTGACTTTCAGTGAATGCTTTCTGTTGTCACGAAGCGACAAGTGGCAAGTGCGAGGTCGCAAGTGGCAAGTCGCAAGTAGCAAGTCGCAAGTCGCAAGTAGCAAATCGCAAATCGCAAGTCGCAAGTCGCAAGTAGCAAGTCGCAAGTCGCAAGTCGCAAGTCGCAAGTCGCAAGTCGCAAGTCGCAAGTAGCAAGTCGCAAGTCGCAAGTCGCAAGTAGCAAGTCGCAAGTCGCAAGTCGCAAGTCGCAAGTAGCAAGTCGCAAGTCGCAAGTCGCAAGTCGCAAGTAGCAAGTAGCAAGTAGCAAATCGCAAGTAGCAAGTAGCAAGTAGCAAGTAGCAAGTAGCAAGTAGCAAGTAGCAAGTAGCAAGTAGCAAGTAGCAAGTCGCAAGTAGCAAATCGCAAATCGCAAATCGCAAGTCGCAAGTCGCAAGTCGCAAGTCGCAAATTAACAAGAAAAAAAAGAGGGGAATCGCATGTCCCTTTAAAGCCACCGTAGAAAACTGACTTACGGAACATGCTTGAACCTCTCCAGGTTACAGGTGAAACAGTAAGTCGGCCAAATGACAAAACAACATGGCGGGCAAAGTCTCACATGTTCGCTGAGCCGCGCGAAACTGGGTGCTAAGGACACAAGCTAAACCGCTGATCAAACGGAATAAATTAGACGCTCCATGAGCGTACGGTAAAGCGCATTTTACTTTTAACTTGATGTTTTGTATACTACAACATAGATCTTTAGAAGTGACGCTTGAACAAATTGGAATATGATATATCTAAAATTAAGAAGACTGATAACTAGAAAGAATAAGATAAAATTGTAAGATAAATAGATAGCAGTGAAAACTGACCGTTTAGTAAAGACATACTTATTCCAACTTGATGTCTT
>NC_090896.1:44738504-44798504 GCF_036669925.1 Montipora capricornis
TGAGCTCGGAGCAAAGGCCTCAAATATCTTTCAGGTTGATTATGCACCCTTAAAGAGGAAATCTCGTTCGAAAAAACAGAATAAACACCGCGCTGCAAAACGTAAGGCTGTTCGTACCTCTCAGAGGACGTCAGCGGTTTTGCAAAAGATCGCCCCTGGCTTATATAAGGACTCTCTTTGCGAAAAAGGTGACATACACAAAGAGATCGTCTTAAATTTAAAACAAAGAGAAGAGAAATGGGCAGAATTATTGGTATCCCAAAATGTCACATCTCAGTTAAGGAGTGACGCGAAGGACTATCTCGCAGGCTTATTAGGCAAGGAAAGAGGTGAAGCAACTAATTCCTCCCTGGTCGACGATAAGAACAAGGATGATGAAGATGATGATGATGTTGCCTGGAGTGAGGAACAAGACGAAAGTGATGATGATGTCTGCAGCGTTTCTGTACTGCACAAACCAGGAGAGGCATCTTCGTCAGATATTGAAGATTATGGTCCATATTGGAATAATTCCTCAGAGTCCATGCCATACCTCGATCATCTTTCAGATTAAATTTCGAATATTTGCGTTTTTCCTGGTTCCTTTTGCTTGCTTTTCTTTTCTTTTCTTCAGGCTTTAGCCTGACTGTATTTTTTGTTTTTAAACCGCCTTTGATATCAAAATGTTTAATAGGCAAGAAAATGCTCCGAAAAAACTGACAACAACGTGGTTATCTTTTGGTGACAGTGTACATGTTTAAATGTTTCTATCAGTGCTGTTTACTGATGACTTTCTCTCATGTTCTGTTTTGAAATTGTAAGAACTTTGCACAAGGAAAAAATTCAGTTGTTATGTGTTTTAGGAAACAGATATGCTTTATAGAGACTTTTTGTAAAACAGTGCTCCATGTTTACATGTGTAATTACATATTAAAACAGATACAGTTGACTGAAATAAAGAGAATTCTGAGTTTGAAGACTTGAGGTAAATACTTGAGCTAAAAAATGGTAACCCTCCCCTCAAAGGCATTTTTAAAAAAATGGCCCTCCCCAAAGTGAGGCTAAAAAATTGTGGCCCTCCCCCCCAACATAGTAGCCCTCCCCCTCCGCTCAACACTCACCGGCCCCCTAAATAGCCCCTCTCGGGTTGTACCTTTTGTTTTCCCAATACAGATCATGTGATAATACTCAGGAGGCTTGGTCGTTTGTTTTGTTCATTAAAAAGAGTGCATGCAGGCATATTCATGCTTGCATGTTCTCATTTTAATGAATAAAACAAAAGACCAAACCTCCTGGGCTCGGTTGTTCAAAAGCTGATTAACACTAATCACAGATTAAAAATTAACCAAGGAGTTTATTCCTGTACTTCCACATGCTGTTCAACCTTGAAAGTCTGCAAAATTTTACATTAGAAGAATTCAAGCTTGAGAAATATGAAACAAAAGTTTACGCTAATCCTGGATTAAGTTAATCGGCTTTCGAACAACCGGGCCCTGAGTATTATCACATGATCTGTATTGGGAAAACAAAATGTATAAGCCAAAAAGGTCTATTAAGAGTAAATTAAGAATTAACGATAATTGTTAATTCAAGGTAGAGAATGGGTTGACTTTTTCACTGCCAAGCTTTTCGTTTGACGTTGGTGTAAGGTGACGTTGAGTAAAATATCGTGATTTATTAGTGAAGGCTTCCGCAAATAATTTATCTGGGAGACATTGACAAATCACCATATTTAAGTGATAATCGAGTTCAATAATTTTTTTCAGTTTTATCATTCGATCATTAAATTTGTTTTTCATAATTCCCATCAATTAAATCACTTTCTTGAAGCTTAGGAAAGCGAAGTGCCATTTTAATACAAGAACGTGGTTTTACTTATGAGTGAGGAGAATATTAGAGGGAGTTTCAATTAAGCGTCGTAAAAGCAAAACCAAAGTTATTACTTTGGCCAATCAAAAAGGAGTGAGACTCCAGTAAAACAATCAAAAGTCCAAGTAATTACAGGTAGCCAACACAAAGCGCGGGGAAATGTGCACACGCAAGCCACCGTTGATTTTGATTTCACTTCTGATTAGTAGAAAAAATGGCGCGAGAACTTTGAATTAATGAGTGAGTGAAGTAATCATAACCAAAGCAATTTGGTAATTAATTTCGACATTCAATTGGGAACTGGTTAGTTTGCAGCAAAAAAATTTTTTGTAGACAGTTGTTTGCAGGTCATCTGATAGGCTCTAAGCTAACGAAAAAGATCGAAAAAAATACATTGAACGATAATATTAATTATGTTCATGTATAGTGATGGGCTCCTAATAATTGAAACTACAGTATTACATAATGTATGATTCGAGCTCCTTTTTTGAGCAAAGGAATTTGAGGAGCTGAGGAGCGTTGCTAGGGGCGTTGTTAAAGACACGTTAAAATGGAGGCTTCTGATTGGTTCGAAGTACAGGAGTAGGCTATTAGAATTATGAAAGCTTTAATACTTTGAATAATTATCCAGCTGGTTTCTGATTGGCTGAGAGGAGATTTGATTGACAGAGCGTGGGAATTTATCAGGAGTGTGGTCGTGAGCGTTCAGTGCGACCCGTTTTTGTAGACTTTTAAAGGGGAGAACCCGTTTTAGGCGTCGAAGATGTTTCTTTAGGTTCCAGACCTGATGGGGCGTTTTCACAATTAGGAAGAAAAGGTCCCAGGCCCCCTCGAATAAAAACACAAAACACACAAGAAAATCCAATCAAAAGAGATTTTAATGACTATTTACAACATCTATATAAGAAGATGGTGCTCCGCATGTGCACCCTAGTTTATTATTATGCGGGCAATGGGGATCCAAAATGCAGGTGTTATTCTTATGTTTTAAAGCAAAGTGCGCCTTACCCCAAAATATTGATTTCGCTAAAATGAATCTTTTCACCCGTTAGAGACGCATTGTGGCCTTTTTTTCCTTTTTCTAAAAAATCCTGCCATTTTATAGGCTTCGAAAATTACGAAAATCCAAGCATCTTTTGTTTACGACTGAGTCAGAAGGGGAGTGGGTCTATTCCTAATTTGACGTCACAATTTGCTTTGCATGCATTTTTACAAAGAGTTAATGCAATGTAAATCAGTTTGTGACGTCAAATCAGGAATAGACCCACTGCCTTTCTGACTTGGTCGTGAACAAAAGATGCTTGGATTTTCGCCACTTTTGAAGTCTATAAAATGGCAAGATTTGTTAGAAAAATGAAAAAATGGCCGCAATGCGTTTCGAACAGGTTCAAAGATTCATTTTAGCGAAGAAAATATTTTGGGGTTAGGGGCACTTTAGAGACAGAGCGAGCACGCATGCCAGCACGGAGATTTGTACAGGCCCATACTTAAAACGAGACTTCAATGTAATATATACGTGATAAAAGTCTCAATTTTCATGACTTGCGGTTTAAAAAAATGATAAATTTACGGCCCCATCGGGGATGATCGGGCGCTATCTTGAAATGCGCGGCAGTCGTGACCAGGACTTCGCGGCTTTAGGGGTGCAACGAGTCAATTTGAATATTGTGGATTAATATTTACTGAGGCCTTGTAAGGGGTTTTAAAGATAAGGGATAACCGGCAAAATAATTACGCACGATAAGGCGGAGGTCTCGTCTAACATCCTTTCAATGTCTATAATCCTGTGGGACGTAAAAGAACCCACACACTTGTCGTAAAGAGTGGGGGTCGTAGTTTCCGGTGTTGTGGTCTGTGTTCTGTTGAGTATCATGGTTGGGAGGGTAAAAAAGGGCCACAGCAAATTGGCGCAAGCTGTTGTGGGGCTCTGTCAGCTTGACTGGCAAAGTCTGTAAATCAAATCAAATTAAATCAATCATTAAATCAAATCTAATTTTAGGGATAAGGAATAACTGACGAAATAATTATGGGGATAATGGATAATCGAGATAGTTTTAGGGATAACAAAAAATAGCTTTGATTTCTCAATTATCATATTTTTGGTGATTTTTTGTCGAGTATTTATTTCATTGGCGACCGGTAATGAATATTAACGGCTCATTTATCAGTCCAAATTCAGGCAAGATGTCCAAGATTTGCTCTCAGGCTCTTTAATTCGGCGAACCGCTAGTGAATTAGGTTATCTGTGAAAAAACGGGCCGCTTTACACTTTAAAATTGCCACTTATTGTTAAATTCTATTGATAAGAAATTTTAGGAATAACAGTCTCAATAATTTTAGGGATAAGGGATGACTAAAACACCTCTAACAGGACCTCTTTACTCAGGACGAACCCAAACCTCCCTCAGAATGTTTTTGATACGTTGCTCGTGCTCGTCCTCCTTTTTAGTCTTTGTCCGAGTTTGATTTTAACTGAATCCCGAAAAAGAAATTGGCTAAGAATTATTAAAATAATTGTACTTTACTGAAATACCCACAATTTTTTGTTGATTTCAGAAAAAGAAATTTGCCCACTTAAAATTGCTCCAAGAAAAAAAGTTTAGAGACTTTTGAATTTTCAAATTGAGATTGACCCTATTGGCTTATCCACAAAAATGACGAAAAATAAACCAATGCAATAGTCTTGTGAACTGTCAATCAATATATGGAGGCACCAATAGAAAAGTGTTGATTGATTATAAAGCTACCACCCAGCTTTTCACCACCCAACCTTCGTTACATTCTAGAGAAAGTGCGTTGGTCTCGTGGGTATCTGTTAAAGTTGAAGAAGCCGACATGGGTAAGTCTTGCTTGCAAGAAAAAAAAAAGGAAATGAATCTGTACTTATTCCTTTTCATTACAAGTACGAATAGAAGATGCTTTTGTTTCTGTTGTAGTTTTGCTTTTTTCGAAAAGAAAGTTTCGTGACGCTAATGTTTCGTGAGTATTTGAGTTACTGCGTCATTCAGTACTAGTTAGTTGCGGAAAGGTTTTTCCGCTTAAATTTTTGTAAAGATATTCATCGGTTTGAGTTAATGGATACGTTAGTTAAACGCACTTAGTCAAAAAGTATTTTTAGTGAGTTAAATTGTAGTTTTGAAGCTGAAAATGATGCTTACCTTAAGATACGTAGTTGTTGCGCAAATTTTATTTCCTGAGGTTAGAGAGGGATAACTTTATTCCAAATCATTTGAGAAAAATTTTATTATGAAGTCAAAGAATTTGCTGATTTTTTAGGGGTTTTTAAAAGTTATTTTGTATTTCATGTTATTTATTAGATTATGAAGGTTGTTTTTTGACTACGCAATAGGTGTTGATGAATTTGTACACACTTGATTTTAAAGACTGAAATACATACATATACGTACTACTATAAATTTTGATTGAAAAAGTAAGTATTGCACTTTTTTTGTGCTATATCAGTATTCTTTGATGAGGTTATTAATTAGCTGGTTATTTTGTACGACAGTACTGAAAATGATCTTTGAAATGTTGAAGAATTTGCAGGTAGTTTAAAAGTTCCTGAGTGAAATACAAAAAAAGTGCGTTTTTATAATTTTCGTTCCCTGTCCTCTTTTCCACGAAGTTCCCCATATTTTGTTATGCACGACTGTGTATTGAGTAGTTACTAAGGCAAGCAAAGGAAAATCCCTACAAAGTGCACGTTTTAACTTCTGAAGATAGGAATTGCGTAGAACAGTAACAAGAGAACAAGAACTTTTTTGGTTTAGCTACTTTTCAAGATTGGTATATGAAGTGAAAAATATGAACAATTATGTTAAGTACGTAATAAATGTTTAAAGAGCTGTTTATATTGGAAAGATATGGCTTGGATAGAAGTGTTACAGAGCAAGAGGGAAGGATCAATGGAAGGTGGTTAATGGTAATTTACTATGGGAACACAACGGCAATACTGATGAACTTTCAGAAAAACGTTTTAAAAGATTTATTTAAGGAGTTACGAGGACGCAAATCTCAAATGATACGTACGTCATTCTTGGCGTGCAATGATGGAGATTAATTCATTTGATCAGTAGCGATGTTGTTTATTTTAACAGTAATATTAAAAGATTAAAAGGGTTAAAAGCAATCATTTTTTCTTGAGACGTTGGCAAATGGGACATCTTGCAATTGTGTGAGGTTAACTGATGTATGACAATTGTGCAATCAACAAGTGACTTGATTTACATAAAATTTGTTTATTTCAGTTTACAGTGTCTTTAAATAAATAATTAGTACTCTAGCGTTAGAAGACTATTGGACACTTCAATGAAGTTCTTTTCATTTCTTTGTTATTAAATAATGCACCTATCATTGTTATATACCTATGAATGTTAAGGTGCTGGGGAGAGAGGCCAGGTATAGGCAGGGGATTTGAACTCAGATCAGTTTTTCTATTCAAATGCCCAGCTCCAGAGAAGTCATTCTGGGTCAAAAAAGTGCAAATTTCTCACTCCAGTGGCACCCGGAGCTTAGAATGATCTGCCACGTGTTCCAGAGCGTCCACATCCACAAACTCCTGCAATTCGTCTTCGAATTGCTGAACCAAGATTTCGTTGAGTTCAAATCCCCTGCCTATGCCTGGCATCCCCCCAGAAGGCCGGGCATAGCAGAGGGATTTCACGTTTTAAGTCTACAAGGGGCTTTTGATCATTTGTTGAGTTCCGGGGGTCGGGACTTTGACTTTAACCGTTACAAGACTAGGGTCCACTGACGCCATCTTGGCTGATCACCATCTTGAATGATCGAGAAAGACTGAAAAATAGTACTGCTATTTTGGGATTACCCAGAAGGCACTAGAAGCAAACCGATTCTCTGTGATTCCCTCAACACCATGAGTGAAAGAGTGAATCTGCTCTCTATTTTGTAAGACAAAGGTCATCGAATCTTTTTAACAAGGTTGAGATATAATCCAATACAAAAGCTTTTGTTTCCGTTGTGTTCTGGTCCATTTTTTTGCAAATGTTTGAATATTCATGAGTTTGCAACTTGTGTATGCTTGCTTGAATTCATAAGCATAATTAATGTATTTAATTAAATTTACTATGTAGGTTCTTCTTCAGTATGGCAAGAGCCATAAGGCCCTGGTAATTGGTGAGAATTAAATTTATCAATACAGTGAAAACAGAATTTAAAATTTATATTGAATCAGTTTTTCTGTTCAAATGCTTGGCCCCAGGAAAGTCATCATGAATCAAAAAAGGGCAAGTTCCTCAGCCCAGGGGCATCCAGACCTTAGAATGATTTGTCACATCTTCCAGAGTGTCAACATCCACGAAGTCCTGCCATTCGTCTTCAAATTGCTGAACCAAAATTTTATCGTCAATGTCAATTTTGAATTCTGTTTTCACCGTATTGATAAAACTCTTACCAACTACCAGGGCATTATGGCTCTCGCTGTACTGAACAAGAATGTAAATAGTAAATTTAATTATTAAAAACATTTATTATGTGCATGAATTCAAGCAAGCATACACAAATTGCATAAAGGAAACTTGTGAATATTCAAACATATGTAAAATATATGCACCAGGACACCACAGAAACAAAAGCTTTTCTATTGGATTACATCTCAAGCTTGTTAAAAAGATTTGATGACCTTTGTCTTACAAAATATAGACCAGCTTTCACTTATGGCATTGAAGGAATTGCAGAGAATTGGTTTGCTTCTAGTGACTTCTGGGTAATTCCAAAATGGCAGTAGTATTTTTCAGTCTTTCTCAGTCATTCAAGATGGCAATCAGCCAAGATGGTGCCAGTAGATCCCACTCATCTAATGGTTAAAGTCAAAAGTCCCAACCCCTGGAACTCAACGAATGATCAAAAGTCTCTACCACGGGCAGACTTGTAACATCAAATCCCCCCCCTATGCCTGACCTCCCCACCCAGCTTAACATTGATAGGTGTATAATGTATAAGTTGGGTAAAAAGACAACAGTACTTCGAGGATGGTGGAAGACCCCCATCCCGTGAGGCAGGAATTGAGATTAAATGTCCCTATTTCTGAGTTAGAAATTTAAAAAATACAACATTTAGTGTGGAAACAAATTTGAAGTGTTTTACTTTGGGTAAAGTAACTTTTTGGGGAAAGGAACTTTATTTAACTGTGTGGTTGTTTTACTGCTAGAGTGCTAATTGAGGACACTGTTAACTGAAATTAACAAATTTAACAAATCAAGTTAAATGTTGGTTTTTAAGGAGAGGAGAAACTGGAGTATCTGGGGAAAACCTCTGGGTGGAGAGTAGAGAACCAACAAACTTAACTCACATATGACATTGAGTCTGGAAATTGAACGCGGGCTACGTTGGTAGGAAGGGGATTTGACATTAGAAGTCTGCCTGTGGTAGAGACTTTTAATCATTCGTTGAGTTCTGGAGGTCGAGACTTTTGACTTTAACTGTTAGAAGAGTGGGGTCCACTGACGCCATCTTGGCTGATCGCCATTTTGAATGACCGAGAAAGACTGAAAAATGGTATTACCCAGAAGTCACTAGAAGCAAACCGATTCTCTGCGATTCCCTCAATGCTATAAGTGAAAGAAAGCTGAGTGAATCTGCTCTATATTTTGTAAGACAAAGGCCATTGAATCTTTTTAACAAGGTTGAGATGTAATCCAATAGGAAAGCTTTTGTTTCCATTGTGTTCTGGTACATATTTTTTGCATATGTTTGAATATTCATAAGTTTTCTTCGTGCAACTTGTGTATGCTTGCTTGAATTCATATTGACGACGAAATCTTGGTTCAGCAATTCGAAGACGAATAGCAGGAGTTCATGGATGTTGACGCTTTGAAACACGTGGGAGATCGTTCTAAGCTCCGGGTGCCCCTGGGGTGAGGAATTTCCACTTTTTTGACCCAAGATGACTTCCCTGGAGGTGGGCATTGGAAGAAAAAAACTGATCTGAGTTCAAATCCCCTGTCTGTGCCCGGCCTCCCACCCCCCAGCAGCTTAACATTGATAGGTGCATTAATTTTGCCAAAAGTTTTTAGAGTAAAGTCAAGTATGTTAGAGGTTGAGTTTTGCAAACTATTAAAATTTACCATTTGATGTGCGTAGAGTATGTAGTGTTGCACTGTTGTTATATTAAAATATCAGATTCATTTGACCATAAGACATTTACAAATTATTAAAATGCACATTGGAAACCTTATTAGTTTGGTGTATTCTTACCTTCACTTTGTATTGTTAATGAAAGATTATAAATTTGGTAATTTCTTTAATAATTAACAATGATTTACCGAAGGCGAAATGATTATTGGTAAATGTTCACCAATAATCATTGAGCCTGAGGCAAATAATTGTTTTAGTATAAATACACAGGTAATTATTTCAAAAAAGAGAAAAAATCATTTTCACTTACATTGGCAAATGACTAGTGGCAACCATTTTGTCCATAGAGGTGATTATCGGCTGATAATCTGAAATAGCGAGCCAACAAGAGCACGCTATTTTGTATAATCATGCACCTGTGTATTTATACTAATGACATTTAGAGGAAAACTGGAAATTTAGTTTAAGGTGCTAGTATGATCAAAAAATCAATAATTTTTGTATTGTTTGAATTTCAAAAGTATGTTAATTCAATACTAAGTGGCCCAAGTTTTTAAGCCTTGATTTAAAAAAAAGACCTATTTATTTTAAGTGAAGTTTTCCTATTTTAGGTAGCTCAAACCAATTTCAACAGTTCTAAGTGAGATTCTTATCATTAGAATGATTGGCACCACAATGTTGTACCATGTATTAGCAATGTTATGGTACTGAATGAAATACAGAGTATTGCTGAACAAGATAGTTATTATTGTGATGTAATATGTTACAATATAACAACACCCTTTATTTTGTCTTCAGTTTTTTATATCTAAAAAACGAATTCAGTGACCACCATTTTTATAACTGAAAAGTAATCAGTAGGGCAAGATGAAACTTTCTGCAAAGTTTAAAAAAATTCTGTCTGGTGGATTCAGAGCCATTTTAATTTTGTGATTTTTTAAGGTGGCTCTGAGTTCTCTAGACAGAATTTTATTTAAATTTTGCTGAAAGTTTCATTGTGGCCTCCTAATGACTTTTCACCAATAAAAAAGGGAGATGACCAACTTTGTTTTTGACATATGAGTAACTAAATCGAAAACAAAAGGTGTTTTTGCTGGGCTTACCAGTTGCCAAGGTAACTTATTACATCATAATAATGATCACATCTTGTTTGGAAGTAATTAGTGTTTGATATGGTACTATAATATTGCTGTTATATGATACGTATACAGTGTTATAGTGTTATTTGATCTAAATAGAGTCTTAAGGACGTTCGCGCCAAAATCTTCCTACGGTGAGATTTTCTTCATTTCTCGCCTAGAGTTAGGTCATAAAGTACTTACTCCAAAAATGGAAAAAAAAATGGGGGTCACCGACTTTGTTTCGGAGAAAATGGCAGTGGAAAAATGCCTTAATTTCGAGAAATCGGTCATAATAGCGAGATGTAGCCTCATCTGCTCATCCATCGAAAACATAAAAATAAACTGTTGGAGTGAAAGTTTCCGTGCATAGGTTTTTAGGAGTGAGATTTTTAGATAATTGTATGCCGCTAGGGATGTGGTAAACAGTAGAGTTCATCCTCGACGAGCGTTTTCGTAAGCTCTATCCGTTGCAACCACTACCAGAATTCGATGGCACGAGGAAAGAAAATGTTAAAAAAAGATAACTTCTTACGGTGAGAATTTTTTCATTTCATCATATTTTGTAGATAGTAAGTAAAGTAAGTGATTCATGATTAAAAAAATAGGGGTCACCGATGATCTGAACGAGTAAAATCGATGTGATTTTGCAAAGCTCTTGGAAAAGTTCGTTTGTCACGCTTTTGCGTAACCTGTCGGGCAAGGACTGGAACCCAAGAGAGGCTCGATCGTTGAAGTACCGAAAAGAAACCTTTCTCGAGCATAGAAACGAAGTTTTAAACAGGGGTCATCTTCATTTGGTTGGTGTTTTGTATAATATCTCTCCATTGCCGTCATGCTCATCCTCTGGAGTGTGTTTTTTGTGAAATTCAATCGCTGATTGTTTCCACGCAGGTCCGCACTATTCAAGCAGACGAGGACGAAAATACTGCTCAATTTTCACGAAAGTAAAGGAAAAGAACTTTAAAAACATGCATTCACTTTGAACTTAAGTTCGTAGGGTAATAAAAACATTAAAAAGAAACAGCCCCATTAAATTTACGCAACGGTTCGTCCTCGAGTTTTCCAAACTTTCAGCCACTAGTCTACTCGATAAGCTACCTTTTCCAGAGCTTTTCCATCCTCCCGCTCACTTCTCTTTGAAGTTTCATGATGATTCGGAAATAAATGTGCCATTCTTTTACCAGCCTGGAATTTTTTCCTCGGCGTTTTTGTCGCATGTTATTTTGACTGATGCTTGAAAAACTGGTATGAAAGTCAAGTAGACTAGTGCACGACCGATAAAATATCAGTCGTGCAGTAGTCTACTTGACTTTCATAAATATTTTAAATCAATTTTCACTGATCACGATCTTCTCTGATCCAACGCTGTGCAAGACTTATCGTCCACGGTTTTTGCAAAGGTTTTAAAACCTCAACTTCACTAATGCTCGAAAGAATGCGTGACATATTACAGTCGCGTTACCTGCGCAGTGACGTTGTGCACAAACAATTAGCGCGAACGTCCTTAAGTGTTAAATCCCTTTCAAGCGTCCTTAATGGTTTATCCTTACTAACTTCAACATCTTGAAAGACCTGCATTGAGGAGACGTCAAAGAGCCGATAGTCAAAGAGCCGATAGTGTAACAATGTAATGCATGTGTATGCAGGTGAACTAATTTGCAGCACAGGAGTTTGGGGGTTTCAGGGTTTTAAATTCATGTTTTGCATATATAAGAAGCTGTGTTACCACAAGCAGCTCAAGCTCAGTGTGAGCATAGCTGACAAAAATATAAGGATTTGTATGGATATCCCAATAAAAAGCTTAAGAGGATAATTATATAAAAAAGTTCTCAATTAAAAAATTGCACTGGGGATTTGTAGAATAAACTTTAATTAGATACAGACAATCAACAACAAGAACAACAATAATAATAAAGCCAGTTTAAATCAAGTGTCAAAAAACAAAAACCAAAGTTATTAATAAGGCAAATAAAGACGATAAGTAATTGCATTAAGATGAGAGAAATAGTGCGAAAAAGTGCATGTGTAAGAAAAGATTGGTTTTGGTTTCACTTCTGATTGGTTAACAAAATGACATAAGAACTTTGAACCAACCACTGAGTCAAGTAATATAAAATCAAAGCAATTCATTTATTACTTTTGACACTTGATTGAAAACTACTCTAGTAGAGGAAGGTTCAATCGAGTGTTGTAAAATCAAAGTAATTACTTTGACCAATTAAAAAGGATAGAAACAAGATGATAAACCAATGAAAACTTCAAGTAATTATGTGTTGCTGACACAAAGCGCGGGAAAACGTGCACGGATAAGATACGATTAGTTTTGGTTTCACTTTTTATTGGTTGAAATAGTGAGGTGAGACTTTTGAATCAATCACTGAGTAAAACGAACAAAAGCAGCAATTTGCTAATTGTTTTCTACACTTTGTTGAAAACTATTCTCATAATAATAATAATAATAATAATAATAATAATAAAGATAATAATAACAATAATAATAATAATAATATTATTATTATTATTATTATTATTAGAATGGTTTTCAATTGAATGTTAAAAATGATTAGGGAATTACTTTGGTTTTGCATTACTTCACTCAGTGATTGGTTCAAAGTTCTTGTGACACTTTTTTAACCAATCAGAAGTGAAAGGAAAAGCAATCATGGCTTGCATGTGCAGATATTCCCATGTTTTGTGTCATCTACATGTAATTATTTAGAGTTTTGATTGGTTACTGGATTGTCTCCATTGTTTTTGATTGGCCAAAGTAATTAGTTTGGTTTTAGTTTTATGACACTCATTTGAAAAGCACTCTATACTTACGGAACTTGGAAGAGAATGGTAAGTATTTCATTTGAAATATTTGATTCAGACAACCATTATTTTGGTAACAAAGGAGGGTAGAAAGTTTATTTTGCATCACTCCAAAGAAAAGATCCTGAAGAAGGTACTGGTGATTATAGAAGGGGAGTAATTTAAGTGAAAATATTGTGACCATTGGATTATTGAAAGAATGGGTTATTCCAGAAAAAATCCACACCCCCCCGACGGGTGGGGGTCATTTTTTCACCCCCCCTCTCACCTGGATTTCCTGAAGCCCAAGACCCCCCTCCTGTCTGGATTCCCAATACAAAAGATCCTCTCTCCTGCCTTGATTTCCAGGAAAAAATATTAAGCTTAAATTTAATTTATTTTTAATAGAAAATACGCACAATCACGTATAGAAGATGTTCTTTTTTAATTTCAAAAGCTTTGGCTAAATTATATAAAAATTCTGTTGTGTGGAACTAAGAGAAGAAAGGAGCAAAAATGCTAAAACGCGAACAAGTGTTTATACACTCTTAGCTCATAAAAATCAATTGCCCTTGTTCTTTCTTTGCTCTTTGCGCTTTCTTTGTTCTTTCTTTGTATCATTACACAAAACAATGGTGGCACGCTGGGTCTGGGTACGAGTAAAAATGTGTCCGGCGTTTCAAACTCTTCGTTGCAATATTGTTGCGACGGCTCTTTCTCTAGTATCTTGTTCGTGTTTTCTGCTATAAAAGGACCTGCGAAGGAACTTAGATTATCATTTATGTCAGGTGAGAAATATGTGAATAAAATATTTCTACTATTTTCAGGGTCTGAGAGCGCTAAACTGTTACCGAACTAAACATCCGAATCGCGTGAACTATCAGTTCAGATGACCCCTGCAGAAGACTTTTCCAAGATCAACCCCCCCTTCCGCCTGGATTTCCAGGGTCCTTGACCCCCCCTCCCACGAGAATTTCCAGAATCCCATCCTTCGGGGGTGTGTGGATTTTTTCTGGAACAACCCAATAATAAATGTTACTATTGTTGAAGATTTCAAGCATTTTTCTAATTGTTAACATATTTGTATTACTTGTTAAGAAGACCAAATATGTGTCTTGTCACTTTTAATTAGTAAAAAAATTAAAGTTATAATTTGATTTTTGATACACTGTATTCAAAAAAGGCGGACACGTGGAACGACCTAGGTTTTAATCATGCTTAAAGGACTTAAAACAAAACGCTTGCTTAGAAACTCAAAGCTTCTCTAAATACATGGGTATTTCCAAGTATGGTCAATTCCTGAGTATTTGAGATGATATATATTAGGTTAAGCCTTGGCAGTTGTTAAGTACATATTTTATTAATTTTCAGTAATGTGAAATTTACTTTAAAAGATTTAATTTGTGAATATGCTCCTCATCAACTATGGCAGGTATAGAAATTTAATCATTTTTTTCATTATAATCATTGACCTTCACCTCAACCCCAGAACTTTTTTCTTGTCTGAGCGAGAGAACAGCTTTCGGGAACCCTGAAATGAAATGACTTTTTATTGGTTTTTATGAAGAACAATTATTAAACGTATCTCTAATTGATGCATTTGTATTTAATACGAGAAGTGAACAGGTGTTGTGATGTTCAAGTAGCCAATGTTTGGCTATAAGAATGGTACGGAGCATATTCTCCTGCATAAAATTACTCAGAGCCTTGGGTTAATTTGAAGCTCTGGTGATAAAAATGATAAATTGAAATTTTTGCATAAATGAACTTCAATCAATCATCTCTTTTCAAGTTGTTTCTTATGTCCACTTGTATATACTCATGCATTTAAACATTTACCGGTAACCAAAAATCTCTGAGAAAAGGACAAAAATATTGCTAAGCTTAGTTTTCTAGTTTGTGAAAGTTCAGATTGATTTTAATTCTAGCAAGGTCATGTAACCTGCACAAAAGCAAGGCTTTTTATAAAGCATTTAACTTGCAGTATGTGACAGTTGCAGACTGCACATTGTTTACAAATAGTGCTGATAAACAGTATTTGAAAGTAAGCACTATTTCAAATAACAATGAAATGATATATGAAATGGATTATATATGAACTGCCGATATAAAATCAAGTGTAGCTATGATCCTTGCAGTTATGAACGCATTTTAGAAATTGAGTAGAGAAGCCTAAAAAATTGTGAAACATTTTGGACACTGATTTTTTTTAATGTTAAATGATATCAGAAACCTATAACGGTTGGAACGTGTAACAGCCCCTTGTGTGCTGGGAAACAAGCTTCTGAATATTCAATTTGCTAAGTACCATATTTGGAACGACGAGCGAAGGGTTTCCAAATATGGTACTTAGCACTTTTCCAAATATGGTACTTAGCACTGAAACATTCAACCAATCAGTTCGCACTGAATATTCGGAAGCTGTGAGCGTGCGTTACACGTTTCAACCCTTATGGGTTTCTGATGATATTCATTAAATACTTTTGTAAAGGCATTTCAACCAAAAATTTGTGGTCATTGTCAGAATTTGACAAAAAAGAGATAGCTTCTTTGAATGATTTACATTTGTGTATGTGTATGACTACAAGTACAATGTGATTACTCCAAAAGGTAAGGAATATTACCCAACTGAAATATAAAATAATATGAGGGAGTTCTATATGTTTATTTTTTGTGTTTTGATCCTCTTTGAAAGGCAAGCTTCTGGGAAGTTTCTTGTAATTTAGTTGCCCTATCAACTATAATGACATGATCAAAATTCATACTATAACCAAATTGATTTGTATGTTAAGCATTTTTAAAATTGCTGTTTTTCAAAGACAGACAGTTGTTCTGTCTTCACTAAGTCCCGTCACAAGTGCTCTATCTGCAATTAAGTTAAGTTATTTTTTATACTATATATTGAGACTGAAATAGAGTAGTTTTGTTCTTAAAAAGATTATACCTTAAGTGTTGAATAGTTTCCTTATATAGTGATTATTTTTATTTGCAATCATGCATATATACAAATATAAACCATTGAAAGAAACTATTACTTTTTTTGTCAAACTCAAGCCAAGGATGATTGAAAATTTTCAGTCAAAATATCTTTATTAGTATTTTAATTTCTCTTTTTTACCAGATGGAAAGAAACACGAATTTTTTTACAAAAATTCATGTGAGTATGATTGTTGTTCTATTTTTATAATGTAAATACTAATAATAATACTAAATATGCTTTTGATCTTATGGATTTGATGTTCTTACATATATATTAAAGAGGTGTAGGTATTGCAGCAACTTTCATTTTGTTCTTGTTATATTTTAAATAAAAAAAATTGATTTATTTGTTTCAACAAAAGAATCAAGAGTCATATAGCAAACACAAAGTTTAGAAATTAAGCCATTATTAAGAAACACAAGAGTTCTTTATGGCATATAGCCAACAGTGATTTCAGAACTATAACTTCTTCATTTTTCAATACCCAAGAAACTTCTCATTGATAAATAAAATGGTCTAGCATTATAATAAAATAATTTTATAAGTGGTTACTACATGAGCATTTAAAGGGGTTAACTTAAGGCATCTTCACACTTCTTAAATGGTTAAATTTTTGTGCTAATAATATTCAATATACTTTATCTGCCTCATGAAGCTGAAGCAATTTAGTAATGTCTTCTTTTACAAATAGCTGTACAAAGATTTACAAGGAAGTATCCATGTAAGTAAAACTCATGAATAACAAAAGTTATGTGGTACAAAGATGTAAGTTGTAAACTTAATAGCTGCAGGAGAGAAAAAAAGCATTATTACTCAAAAATATTTTAGACTTTTGAGAAAAAGTTTAATTCAGGGCTGTCATTAGGGGCCGTAACCCGTAACACCTGTTACGGCTGAGCCCAGTCAATGTTACGGGTGATGGTTGCTGCAGAATGAATATTTATGGTGCAAAACAAATTGAAATTTATTTATAAACATTTACCTTCTACAGAAAATATAATTACTGCCTTGTGTTGTCTGTGTCCCTGATTCTAAGACGTGCTTTTAATAACAATTCAAACATTTTCTGTAAGAAACCTTTGGAGAACACCCCCGATCGATCGTTGTTGGATTCCGACGCCATTTTTTTCAGTAACAAAATCATTATCAATGCATCGTACTTGATATAAATGGGATTCCACTAACCATTTTTCAAGGTTCTGTGATGCATGACCATTTCCACATGGTTAGTAAATATCTTTATTCATTGTGAAGTTTATCTTTTTGCCCTGTTTTATTTTCATCACTTTTTGATTGATTGCACCTCAGAGGGCTGGAAAATGCATTTCCGAGCATCTAATTTGAAGACTTTTCTGGTGGAGCATGCCCCAAGACCCCCCCTTCGGGCCTTCCTTTACATGGCCTTTGACCATTTATTTACATGTTACGGGTGAAATCTTGAGTGCTACACCTGCTTCAAAACTTAATGACAACCCTGTAATTTATGTAGAAATCATATCGTGCATTTTTCTATTTTGTTGATCCTTTATTTTAAAAAAATTGGTTGCACAAAAAAATTTAAAGAAATTACCATGGTTATAACTACTCGATGAATTTAAAGGTGTAGGGACTGGACAATCTGCAATCTAGCAAGCCATGCAAATTTTTCATTTAAGTCTTAGCAACCATTTCAAAGTCTATTAAGTATTTCTTTTAAAACAATAAGTTTTCAATAATTGTATAACCTGCATATTAACTTACATAGCTCGCCATGTTGGCTTGCATGACTCGCAGCCATGGCTCGTATGACTCATACTGATGGCTTGCATGGGTCATTATCATGGCTCGCATGACTTGTGTTCATGATTCGCTTATTCATATATTGTCCTAACTGAAAGGTTTACATATTATATAAAACCTAAGTTTAAATTTGAAAGAATAATATTGCTACGCTCTTTCAAGAAATATATTTGAGCTACAAAGGACTGTCTTTCTATTCTTCTTATACATTATTTCATATCAGGAGAAAACAATTCATTTTTTGTTGTTTGGGAAAATTAATGTACTATTTTGCCAAATGTCAATTCTTAAAATTATGATGACCCTTAATAATAATCATCAACTACCATTGTCCATGTGAAGGTAAAAGTAATGAATCTAATTCCAATTAATGTGTTAGTTGACACATTAATTGATACATTAGTTAATGACTAACTGATGGTTGCTTGACATATTGCATTACATAACATGTACATGTATGTTGATCAATACTATTACATGACATGTACATGTATGTTGATACTATGAATGTGTTGGCATTATCCCTTGCATCAGGAGCCCAGCCAAAAATCCGGCTAGCCTGGCAAAAGCAGGCCAGGCCAGGCCAGGCTTTCTGGGTTTTTAGCCAGGCTTACCGGGAAAATGTGGCCTTGTAAAGCCCGGCAAGCACGGCCACAGCCAAGCTTTTTCAGCAACCTTGGCCATCAAAGCTTGGCGTTCCTGGCCTTGTTATGTTCATGTTTTTAAAGCAATTTAAAGTGCCACACCGTTTGGCCAAAAAGCCTGGCCTTCCAAGATTAATAAGCCAGTCTTTGCCATGCTTTTCTGGATTTCCAGGCCTAATTTTTGGGAAGTGAAAGCTAAAAGGGCAATGTGATTTAGGATTTTATGGGAATCTTTAAGAATTTCACTCAATGATTCAACTTGAGGGTCACTTGAGTGAGTTGAATTCTTGAGAATTTTGCACAATAGTACTGAATGTGTCAGTAAGACAATAATCCAAATTTAAAAGTGCCCGTTTAAGGATTTCAGAGAGTATCATTCTGGACACTTGATAAAAATGAGCTTCAACTTCACCTTTAATTCAGGTATAACAAGGTTTGGCCTTAATTTCAAAGTCATGCCAATGTGAATGCGAGATTTTTCGAGCTAATTCACTACTCGTAATATCTATACTTTGCTTAACAAATGTCCTTTATAGGCCCCAAACTGGAAATGGGCCTACACAAGGACAGAGAAAACTCTGACAAGGGTGGGAATTGAACCCACGACCTTCGGGCCAGATCTCCGCCGCTCCACCGACTGAGCTACAAGGCCAGACGGGAGCAGGCCGTGGGAACTGAAGATGTTAAAGTCCTGAGTCCTGACAGAACTGCAAAACGACTGCGCAAGTCACAAGCGCGCGCAAGAAAACTGGGGATGATAAATAAAACCATAGCAACTTACATACGTAAAATGGCGGAGTTTTTCAAAAAATTAAAAGGCCGTCCGGTTTTTCCACCCAGGACAAGAGTCAACCAGCAAACGTATCCTTAAACTTTCGTGAGAATTGGTCCAGTTATTGAGGCACAACATATCTTTTGAACACCCAGTGTTTTATTTCTAAACACCAGCAGAAAATTTGCCACGAAAACACAGTTTTCCGCGAAGACACGGTATGCTAATATGCATGTCGCGTAGATTGCGTTACATTTAATGACCGTGTGTGTCATGACAGTGAGAAACTTGCGGTGGAAAAACCTGCTGGTTCCACTAAAAAAAACGGGCAGGGGAAGAATGCAGCGGAAGAATGAGAAGATTTACTCCCGGAATTGCCAGATTTCTTAGTGGAGACACAAATTCTTGGGCATGTACTCGGCACTGTACGAGGGTTCGCCGTGAAGTGAAGTAAATAGTTTCTATGCAAGCCCACTTCCTGTACACTCAACAGAGCTAAGTCGATGACACATTCCAGTGAGGCTTTACCAAATATTTGACCGTATTGGAGCAACAGTTCCTGGTTACCGTGCTGGAGTTAGATGGTGTAACAGCTGTTCTAAAACCGCAGACGAAAAAACGGGATTACATTCCTCCTGAGAAGGTATTTCACCCTGTATTCATGTGCCACACGTGCATCCTCTGAAAAAAATACTTGCATTTAACGTTTCTGAGACCTTTTATGTGAAAGCAGGATCTTATTTATCATGTATCACAATTGCAGAGAGTAAGTTACTCCGCATCCCATACATCTGGCCACCACATAATGCAAGGTAATGCAATTTAACCATTTTGGAGGAGACAAATATATATTCTTAACATTTTGAAACTGTCACGTTTTCAGCAGCCTAGAGAACAGTTGGGGAAAAACAACTTAAGGAGATGTCAATCAGAAATGAACTATTGAAAGGCAGAGTTAGGAAAGGCTAATAGTCAAATTCAGTTGTTGATAGGTACACACTTGAAACTCTGTACTGTCAAATTTGGGAACGTGGGAGACTCTGAGCATTGAAACTTGATTCACTATTTTCGCAAATATCGAGGATCAAGTTGAGTGTCGACTTACTTGTAACTGGTTCTGCACCTATTAAAACCTAAGGTAACAAGATTAGGCCTCGTAATTCCAAATATTTATGTCATCCTTTTTTCATTACCAGCTTCATCATTTGAAGATCTTCTTGGCTGCTTCCAGCTAGCTCTCTATCAACACTACAACAGTGGTGGGAAACCAATCTATGGGGCAGATGAAATACACATGCACCAACACTGTTCACACAACTGCTGAATTCAATTACCAACTAGGCTCGATTACCAGCTGCTGTTTTGGGAATTGAGTCAGCGCTCACTCCCGAAATCTATCAATCAATAAATCCCGAAGTCTATTCTTGGGAGGATACCAGAACTCTAGTGAGCAACGGATCATGAGCCTCATTACCAACAGGAAAAGTGCTCAGAGCAAGGAAAGGCAAGGGCTGCAAAAAAAAAACAAGCGTCGCTCCATTGCATATACCGTACTTATTCGGCTACAAGCCGTGCTCGGCTATAAGCCGAGACCCCAAACTTCTGGAAAAAATCAACTTGATTGACACGAATTGTAAATGCATAATACTCGGCTATAAGCCGAGACCCATTTTAGGTCTTGATGTGTATTATCGACTATGGAATTTTCGTAATTTAAAATACAAATTGACATTGACTGAAAAATTTATACTCAAAGCAATCAAATGAACACGAAAGATAAGAAACAAACAAGCGAACGTGATCGTGAGGTGACGAATATTATTAACAATTGTGACCTCACAGGAAACGTGTCTTCGTACAAGCGAAGCGTTTTATAAAAAGTTATTCGACTGGAAACCTTACAACCTCGCGCCTTTAAACTTAAAATAGTCGCCGAAGCAGAAGCTGTAGAAAATAACTCCAAGATCGCCGGAGAATACGGCATCAGCGAGTCGATGGTTCCGTCGCTGGAGGAAAGATAAGGCAAATCTGTTCAACGGGGAGCTTATCGGGGAGCGTATCCCGAGCTCGATCAACGACCTTTGGCGTGGTTTTCAGAGCAAAGAATTCAAGGTAAGATTTTCCCTTTAATGCGTACGGTTTTTTTGCTTGGAAAATGTCGCTACAAGAAGAAATCCACTTGCGTTTTTGTCAAGTTTGCTATGGTGTCATGTGACAAGCTTGTTTACACGATCTGTGTGGGTGCAATCTCGTTCCCAGACTCCTCGTTCCTTCGATGGGTAAACCAGGCTTGGCGCGATATTTCCAGGAGATGGTGAGGCGTTCGTTCAAGACTTGTGGCACCTCTATAACGCACTCTCGACGGCACAGAAGACGATGCAGTCTTCGACGAGAATATTCCAGAACAAAAAAAAAAGTGAAGACGAGGAAATGGACGACGAATTCGAGACAGACAGCGAGGAAGAAGACGAGCAATAAGATCGATCCCGATCACATAACAACACGAACGGCTCCTTTACGAGCCACCAAGTAATAAAAATCCATATTACACCAACAACAACTTCTATCAAAAAATACTCGGCTATAAGCCGAGACCACTTCTACGTTTTCAAATTTGCCCAAATTCACTGAGGATTTGTGTAAAAATCGCTCGGCTTATAGCTGAATAAGTACGGTACCGGTAATTTCGTACTTGAGGTAAAATATACACAGAAACTACATTTCAAAGTCTTGGAACAACATATACACACGTACCTTGCTAATGATTGGGGTTTTTAAAATTATAAGCAATATTTTTTTTTAAATCAATCAGTAACCACCACTTAAGCCTAAGAGACTTACAACATATTACTTTTCACGTTACATGTAGGTCACAGAAGACTTCACTTCTCCAAAAACAAAGTGGACTTAATGCTTATTTAATTGGTCTTTCACTTACTGGTCTGGCAGCAGTACCAGTTATGGGATTTTCAAAAAGTCCTAGAACTGTGCTTAAATACAAATATGACCTACAAATGTAGCCTTGGGGCACCAAAGCTATCTTTATGAACAAAATGCCGAAGCAGTTGAGGTATATCTACATGTAGCAATAGTGTAGTCGCTCCAGAGTACATACATGTAATTATATAATTTTATTAAAAAATACTGCAAGAAGACACAATGGCTTCATATTATTAGTCCACTGTTACTGCTAAGGCAAAGTCTGCAATATTCTATTTTGTTCATCTTAACTGCATGTCAAGTTAATGAAGGATAAAAATTAAGATTAAAGACCAATAAATTATCTTCTTTTTCTCTAGCTGAACTTTTGATAGACAATATCATAACGTCCACGCCAAAAAGGTTCCGACAAAACTTATTTCTTCCTGTGCAATTCACATGGCATAGTGCTTGGTGGAACACCAGCAAATTCCTGGCAGCAGTATTGCGTCCTCCAGACGTGTCCATTCACAGGCCTGTGGAGGTCAAAGTTACAGGAGAAATTGTTATTTGTTACAGTGGTATAGATGAGCAAAGTTGTTTGTAATAAAATGCAGCAAGCACTGGTTAACATATGAGAAAAACGTTCAGGACACAGCTTCCTCCTGTCATGCTGAAGTTTGATCAAAAGAGACTGAAAGATTGCACTTGGAGCAAAAACACGAGTAGCATTTCCTGTGTGCTACAGTTTTGAGGATTCAAACACTTGATGCAACGAACTAGAGTACATATGTGCAATCATTATGAAGTTCTACTGTTATTGTGATGACATTTCATACTTGTAAATAGTTTCATTTTTTCATAGCATTGTATAATGTTTCATTGATGTCAAACTTGCTTATTGAAATTTATTGCAAAATGAATGACACAGCTGGTTTTAATGACACTTACATGAAAGATTATGTAAGATTATGATACAGTAAGCTTATATTTAGAAAAAATGTTTAAAATACAAGGTGAGTTGAACGAGCGTTTATATAGGCGGCTGCAAAAATGGTTTTCAGTCAGTTAGCTGTTCAGTGTAACTCTCAGTTAGCCGCTGAAACCACTAAACAGTCTAACCAAGAAATTAAAGTTCAACTAACTGTTGTTCACGAAATCAAAAAGCATCGCAAGCGCTGTCTACCTGAGTAATTAAATCAAACGAATGAAATTCGTTACTCACCTTTCATTATTCAAGACTTTCTGCAAAAAGGGCCACAGTCCAAAAAATAACTGAAGGAGGATACACGAAGCTTCTTGGAAAGAGATAGCACATTAAACGATGTAAAATAGACCGCAAAAACAATAACTTTCGTGACAGATCTTTGATTCGGGAAGAACGCTTTGAGTCAATATTTTTGCTCCGATCACGCAGGATATACACAAGTTTTAACTTATTCTCGATATATCTTCGCAAAAAAACCTCGATATAAACCTGCAGGTGTCAAATTATAATTTGCGAAAGCAGAAGAAGGAAACATTCGCGGGTTTGGTGCCAAAAGAAAAGAAAACGACAGCAGAACCTCGCATCACCAGGTTGGAGCAGAAATTTGCTCTTGTTGTCATGACATCTTGCACATGCGCAGTCGTTTTGCAGCTCTGTCCTGAGTCCTTTGGTTTTGGTTAGCAGTCAGTGGTAACCAATCTCTTACACTTAATGACTGGTCCCGAGGGAAACAGTTCATTTTGTTTCCCGAGAATCTCAATGTTTCCCCGAGGCGCAGCCGAGGGAAACATTGAGATTCGAGGGAAACAAAATGAACTGTTTCCCGAGGGACCAGTCATTAAGTGATTTGTTATATAGGGAAACAAATGGGTCAAACATTTTTGAAAGAAGCGGGAAGATTCCAGCGACAACATCAGGCCACCTTCAACTGCACGCTCTGATCACGTGCAACAGCGGTCAACATTTCGGGGTAACAGTGAACTGTTTCCCGTTTGACGTCATAGTTTTCGCAATGTTGCCCGCTCATGGCATTTGGCGGGAAACAGTTTCATTGTTAGATGTCATGTGACCATAAACTAGCCAATGAATGGGCGCGCTGTAGCCTTTAAATCCTGATCCAGGCAAGGAAACGCTTACAACAACTCAAGTAAAAAGGTAAGTATTAACTTCAAGGGAACAACATTTCATTTGATGCCTTAAGTATTTAAAATGAAGAACGGTTTACCTGTATATATAATTCACATTTTCACACCTTTGAGTCAATCTGTGAAGCAAGAATACTTAATTTGGCTTAAATGCTATCTATAACCCTGTAAAAAAGATTGGTAAACCTTTAATGAAGAATAATGAAGTTTTAGATCAAATGGTGAAGCAAATGATTTAGAAGAGAAGTGCTCATACGGCAAGTTATATGTGTATGATTGACAAATGATTCCTTCTCGTACGCGTAAAAATGCTAAATGCGTAACGTAAGAAAGGTGTTATCGACGTTTGTTAAAATAATGCACCAGTCATTTGAAATCCCCGCACCCCCCCCCCCCCCTCCCAATTCGGGCCTTAGCGGGGGATTGCGGGGACTTTCACCTCATATACACTCCATTTTGGTTTCCCGGTAGGCGGGGAATTTGCTGGAAGTCACAGTCTTCGCATTCCGTACCGGGGGAAATTAAACGAGGCAGTCACTCCTTGGTCAGGGGTCTTCATTTTCGCTCGTCATAGTAATTTTGCATACATTATTGTCGCTTTCTTGACAAACGCGATCGTGGATTCCGGTTAATTTTGGTAGCCTCGCAGCTCCTACAAGGTCTCACCTGATTGGAGACCACCCTTGAGGTGTAACAAAAGAAAATAACAGAAACAATGGCCCTTTTGTTTTAGGCCTAGGGTAACAGAAACAATGGCCCTTTTGTTTTAGGCCTAGGGTCCATTGTTTCTGTTATTTGTTTTTGTTAAACCTCAAGGGTGATCTCCAATCAGGTGAGACCTTGTAAGAGCTGCGAGGTGACCCGTTAATTTTTTTCACATTTTGCAAAGCGTATTAGCCATTACTCTAAATAATCGTCAGTATTTGGCATCACTGTCTTGCAAATATTCTTTATTCGTTATTGTGGAACGTACATCTGGATAGGACTCATTTTCTCCTTTGATTTTATGATGACTGATCGACGATTAGCGCATGTGAATTGTGTTAGGGTCTGCACCCTTTGATCAGCCGAATCAATTAACTTTTATAGGGAGGCGAATCACATTGTATATGCAATAATCAAAATGAATTAGCTGAATCCAAGGCTGCTGCCCAGAGAATTTTAAAGGGGCCCTCAGAACTAAACGCTGAGAACTTAGGAGCCCAACATATGAAGTGAAAGGTGTTGCTGTGAAAAATTAATATATAAGGCGCCCAGAGCTATTCTTTGGGAGTCCCAGGCTACCGGGCTCCTGTTAGGCAACAGCCTTGGAATCAGTTGAAACAATTTCAATTCCTGCTATTATTTGTGCAATTGACACTACTGTGATAGTTGCCCGTTGTCTTCCATTGTCAATTTATCCAAAAGTATCAATGAAACTACTACAATAAAGATATTTTGACATACTCGTTGTGCATTGAGGCCTTTGCAAGTTATCTGCTGGCTGCTGAAAGATCAATCTGTTTATTTCATTGCTGCGAACAGTGTCTTTTAACCAGTGTTTACGCTTGGCAATGATAAGTTGTTTTACAAAGGGGAGTACCATGTGTTGAACAGTAGGGGCGGACGAATGCACCACTCACTTTTGTCCCCGGGAATGGGGACTTCACTCACTTTCACTTACATAAAAGGTAAATGTCCCACTTAAACCCTAATTGCAGGGGGGGGGGGGGGGTTTTAAATGACTGGTGCATAAAGAGATCCAGATTTAGGAGTTTACTGTTCACACACTTTAGTTGTTACAGTAATAGAAATGATCTGTGATTTAGAGGAATCACTATATGTTTCATTGAAGTATATTAATATTGTATATACTGTATTTTTTTTAAGTTGCCATGAAAGAGGATAAAGAGACACTTCCTGAAAAAAAATCTTTGATGGGACAGCAGGAACACATCCTTTACAGCAGACAAAAATGCTTAGCAGCCCAATTCTGTATTTAAGGATTCTCTGATGTATTTAAGGATCTCTCTTTGCAGACTCAAATATATAGTTCTGTGGTTTATCTGAAAATTATGTTTAAAAGCTTTTTTCATATTTAATTTTAAAACATCATGAATTAAATGTTTAAGTACTACTTTGAACTCTGTATTCTATTTTTTTTTTGCTTGTAAGCTATGGTAGTAACTGTTACTGTTACTGTTAATAGCTTGACTGTAATGGATTTTTTGTAGTTTCTAGCATCTCTCTAATTTGCTGGAATATTATTTTACAGGAGCAGGATATTATAACCTTTTTAGTTTTTGCAGTTGCTGAAATGTAATAACCTGTATATAAATTAATACCCATTGAAGCTGAATGTAAAACTGTGCTACTTATTTGTATGTTGATTAAATGACCTTATTACTTCAGAAAACTGATCAGTTAATTGACTGAATGTAGTCCAACACTAAGAAGAAGCACAGCTGTTCACTGAATTTATAGGACAGACAGGAATTGCGTGAAAAGTCATTTCATTCCCATATCAGATGCAGCATACATGTACCTAGACAATGATGCGCAGATTATATGGAAGTTTGCCATATCATTTCCATATCATATATGGGTCAGCATGATATGGGAATTGTACAGGACTTTATCACATCCCCATAGCATTCCCATATCAGTTACCAGTGTACCTGGATAACATGGGATTGGATGGAGTGTTACTGAATGTGTAGCATTCCCAAAGTGAGGGGTCAGAGATCATGAGGTATTGGTATGGGCCTGAGCCATATCATTCCTATACTAAATCATATGGGGTATCTAAAGAATGCTACCAAATATGTAGCAATTCCATAGTTTTAGACAATAAAGTTATAACTAAATGAAGACAGACTGCCAAGTATGGGTTTCATATGGAATGCAGTAGCTCATACCAAATTCAATAATTGTATTGTCCATGGAGTGCCCATAGGTTATGCCATATCATCTCCACACGTGGCCCATGTATGGCCTATATCAACAGGTTTGGTAAGGGTTGTTAGGCTTAATTGAACTGTCTTTGTTTAATATTTACAATTAATTATTAAAAATAACATGGCAGTGTCTGCCTCGCCAAAATTTTCTTAGCAAGCTTGACCAATTTTTGGTCCCTAGCCGGCCTGGCCAGTGCTATAAGTTGTATTGCAGCCCAAACTTTAAATTTTCTGCTAATAAGTTCCTTCCAAGGCTAATGACTTGCCAGTTTTGACCCTGACCAGCCATGGCCTTTCCCAATCATGCAGACCATTTGTTTTTTCGCTTTTCCCTTTCAATTTTGGCCCCAGCAACGCTAGGCCAGGCTGGCCTTGTGGCCATGGTTTCCCGGTTTTTTTTTATTCCCTGGCCACAAGCCAGGCTCACCCCAGCTTTTAGCCAGGTTTGACCCTGGTCTACCTGATGCAAGGGATGTTTGTTTTTAAAAACAAGACTTTTTTGTTCTAGCAGACTTTAAAAAAAAAATTTTCATACTCAACACTACTGAGATTGTAATGCGGTAATCAATAACATTTTTGTCATCAACTAAAAAGTAGTAAAAGTAATTTTAGTATGGCTCCAAATGATTGCAAAATAATCATTACACAAACAAAGTTTTCAAAGAGTTGCTTTATTTATGGTGTAGTGAGTATGAGTTTTTTTGCTTGAACTCTACTATGAGGTTCCATGTTGACTAATGCACTGTTTGAATCAATTCATTACAATTTTTGATGTAAGAAATATTGTTAGAGTGTTATAATTTATACATCAATTGAATCAACATAATAATATTCAAGATTAAAATCTAGCACAGGCGCCCCAAGTTCAGTGTGATCATGGCTGACAAAAATATAAAATTTGTATAGGAATCCTAATAAAAACTCAAGAAGATATTTATATGAAAAAATTGTCAATAAAAAAAGCCTAACCTTATTTCCAACGTAGTTGGATGACACAATGGAGTGAATGGCATGTCTGGACCCAACGGAATGAAGAAATCTGTGGTTGACAAAAACTACAGTCTGCCATCATGATAAAGCTCAGTTTGTTATCAATCACAGTCGAAGCTGTGGCTACTTTTGTGTGAAAGTGTACATTCACAAAACTGTTTTTTCTGCAATATTACCACCTGAAGTCGCTCACAGAACTACTACTGCATTAATGGTGGGTTGAGATGAAAGTTCAATTTTTGTCAATTGATTGTGATGTGATTTATCAAGGAATATTTATCTCAAATTGGTGGCATGTGAGAATTTAGTTTCTAGTGTTGGGATTTTATTATAACCATTAACCATCACGAAATTGAGAAATTTCTTAAATCGTATCGGATGTGGAAAATAACCACACAAGAAGGAAATTACCCATGTTGGCAATAAGATTAGGCTGTTTGATTGAGAACTTTGTCATACATGTATAATTATCTTCTTGAACTTTTTTAGGGATTCCCATACAAATCCTTACATTTTTGTTGGCCATGCTCACACTTTATTTTATTTTATTAACTTTGCCAGTCAAGCTGGCAGAGCACAACAACAGCTTGCGCCAATTACTGTGGCCCCTTTTTTTACCCTCCCAACTATGATACACAACAGAAGACACACCACAACACCGGGAACTACATGCCCTACTCTTATCGACAAGTGTATGGGTTCTTTTACGTCCCATATGATTATTAACATTGAAGGGTTGTGAGACAGGACCTCCAGCTTATCGTCCTTATCCGAGAAGACTTGAAAGTCTAACCATTTGCAGATGTAGTTACAAAGGCAGCACTTTCTCCTCAGTTATTTAAAGACCTTGAGTGTTGGTCCAGCTGGAATTAAACTCACGACCTCCTGCATGACATGCTCAACCAACTGAGCCACCGGTGCGCAGTGGCACCTATGAATGTAGCAAAAAACATTTTACAGTATTACCAATATGAATTTAATTAAAAATATTGTATAAGAATATAATTTACAAATTACTGAAAAGTACCACTACATATTTAAATTAGTTTTCACTTTAAGGAGGTTCGAAACAATTTTTAGCTGTGCACCTGCACATAATATGCAAACATCATAAGTAAGAAACAAGCATGTGCTGAATGAATCAAATTTGTACCAAAACTAATGTGTGCAACAGACCAGAAGTAAAAATACCAACTGGAAATAAAACTAATAGAAAAAATTTGTCTTTATCTTGAAATTTTGCTTTGTGATCTATCTTGTACGTATTATTCACAATGACACTTAAAATACAAAAATTTGAGGGAGAGTTATGTAGTATAATTTTCTGTGTGAACCATAAAACACCCTCTTTTATGTATGTTAAATTATAGTAGATAACGTTTTGTCATACTCTCTAAGAAGTCTAAAAGTTTACAGTTAGGGTTAGGTTACCAACTTAGTTTTTCAGATAATTTTCAAAAACAAAAATATAGAGGGCCTTTTTGCGGACCTGGCATGTTGCTATAGTGACTGGTATGATATCATAAGTATGCTTAAAGTATTACCCAATAATAGAATTGTAGAGATATTTATAGTTTGCCTACAATATGAAACATCTTTTTTTTGGATCTTTCATGATTTCATAAACACTATAGCTGCTGCAGTGAAAAACCCTTTCGAACCTCCTTAATACCAATAGACCTTTTCAGCTTGTACATTTTATTTTCCCAATACAAATCATGTGATAATACTCAGGAAACTTGGTCCTTTGTTTTTGTTTATTAAAAAAAGTGCATGCAGGCATATTCATGCTTGCATGCCTCATTCTAATGAACAAAACAAAAGACCAAACCTCCTGAGTATTATCACATGATCTGTATTGGGAAAACAAAATGTACAAGCCGAAAAGGTCTATTAGAAATACCTTTGATGCTTTATATTTATGAAGAAATTTTTAAAACCTGATTTAAGACTTAGCAAGAAGAGGACGCCAACAATTTTACAACAAACAAACACGTAAGTATAATAATGTTATGATACTACTATTACTACTACTACTACTACTACTACTACTACTACTACTACTACTACTACTACTACTACTACTACTACTAGTATTATTTTTGTTATTAACAATTTTTGTTATCACTATAACTTAACTTTATATAATAATTCATGCAAACATGTCTATTGATATCAAAAAAATAGAATATATAAATGTAGATGTAAAATGAAAAGTCAGTCAATAAAATGTAGCCAATTTTTGAAGGTTGAATGATCAAATAATGGAAACCTTAACTTTTATGGAGTCAAGCCATGAATGAGCCATCATTTGTTAACACCAACAATCTTAATCTTATTCTAAAATAGTTCTAATTAATATATTCTCAAAACATCAAAATTCGAAAAATCCCCTAGAATTTTTTTACAACATATCTGTGAGAAAAATCAAAAATTGTTGCAAATCAATTCCAAATAAATTTCTATTCAAACATGTTGAATCAGTCAAATCAAAAATACGACATTGTTGGCGAGTTTGGGATTTATGTGACACCTCAAAAATGTTGAATTCAACCACAATAAGTTGGTGATTGATGAAAATTTAATTCTAGCTAGCCTATTTAATTGGATCTGAATACAAAAAATTGCAAAAAAAAACAGCATCCTGACATTCTTTCACACATACCCTCCTTGTCTTCCCTTCTTTTCATAGTTATTTATCTTAACATTTTCTTGCAATAAATAAGGTGAATTTCTTTTGTCTTTTACTTTTCTCTTCTGTTGTTTGTTTTCATTTGAAATCTTACTGATCCATACACACGCTGGTACTACTACACATTTCCTTCAGATGGGGTTCAGCAACACTTCTGTCAGCAAGAGTTATAAGTTCTGTCACTTTCTTGTCACATGTAAAGGCTTTTATGAAACTCTGTCACTACTTCTAATTCTCTCTCCTGTCATGATTCTACACATTGTTCTGACCCTTTTTCAAGCAAGGAAGGGGAGCATGTCAAACTGAATAAAGCTTGCGTAGACTAGCAGATATTTTCAGGCTAATTTATTACTGCTCTCGAAGTTACTGTCTCTTTTTGATTCATATTTGTGAAAAAAAAACAGATTATAGGTCGCTGGCAGAAACACAGGTCAGAATCTGTCTTCTAAGAACATACAACAACTTGTTTTATAGGACCAATTGTATGTAATTTTGTTGTGACATTCTCATGGAATATACTTTTGTGAGGAATGTAACATTGAACTCCAATGATATTCTTAGTGGGTAGCTCTTTAATGTCAAGTTCCTGTTACTCATTGTTATCTGCTGTCAGTCCTTCATGCATCAATTTTTTTGTTACACTGTCCAATGAACAGACTCCCTTGCTTGTTATTAGGGAGAGGAAGGTGGTTTGTACATTATGGCAGTCCAATTTCATACTATTCCTCCTCATCTTGCACAGACTATTTTTTGAATTCTTGGTAAACAAGTGACTTCTCATGTAATGCAGAATTGGAAAGTCCAAGCATGCATGTGTAACCTACAATTAGTTCTTAATTCATAGTCAAGATGACTAATCTGTATCTAAATCATTTGCTTTTTGTCAAAATCTTGATGAAGTAATATCAGAAATCATCCCAATTTAGTGTACTAGCTGAGCAACACGTTGTATCTCCTTTCTGATCCTAGGGGCAATTTGGGTTTTAACTTACCCATATTTGCCTCCTCCCTGCACAAAATGAACTGAAAGTTGTTTGACATCATTATCTTCACTACTAATAATCAGCGATATTGGCCATATTCCACAACTTTGTATGATCTTTTGCTAAAGCAATGTGCTGCTGGGTTCGTGGCTTTCAAATATATACTAAACAAAGACACACTATTTGCTAGTAATCTTCTCCTTTTGTTGGTGTTGATTTGCTTCCTTCAATCATTTGACCTGTAGGTCATTTTATTGCAATAGACACATCTTCATGTTTCTGGTGATTAACATTTCCTCTCTCCTCCTGTACGATCTCTCTTTGCTTGTAGCACTCGATCAAGAGCAGGATTTTTTCATGCTTACATTTATAGGGCTTTGCATAGTTTAGTAAATCCCACTTTTTCCACTCTTTCTCATACCTCACACAATACATACATGTAACCTCTGATGCCTGATAGTTTGTTCTGTACTATCACAATATATCCATGTACTGTGTGTGTTTAGCCTTCCATAGGTTTCTAGTGATTGGATGTCAAAAAGTACAAATAGCTTATAATTAAAAATACATAAATTTTCTTGGTGTTGCATCCATCAATATTGGATAGGGCTAAGATGTTCTTGACATAAGGTTTGACATATTACTTCGATTTCTTTTCCATTTTTTTCTTCTAGAAAGCTTCTTGCTCAGTTGTACCCCCAGCTATGAAGGGCAATCTATCAATTTCTGCTTACAAATTTTTTGACAAATGAAAATTTGCTGATTCCAGCTACGTCAGATTTATCCATCATTTCATGGCACTGTCCCCAGAACCTCACTCAGTCTTAGTATCAGCTATCAAACTTAGTGATTGATAATACTTCAGGCAACTTTACCGTAGCTCCATTATTCCCTTATTGTTTATTCTGTCCTCCCCTGCATTTCAATCATAGTTTCAACTTGAACCTCCTTTTGATAATGCATCTTCACTTCGAAAAATTCTTTTAGAAAATCGAATTCCTGTTTCTTTAACCTTTCTTCAGTTTTCTCTTTAGACTCTGCCAGCAATCAGCACAAGCGGAAATTTATATTTCCACAACCCCAATCATTGGCACTTTCAATTATTTTTCCTGTACGATATTTTTTGCATTATTTGCACTACTACATGTAACAATACTCTTTAATCCCTTCAAATGTCTCTCGATATGCTTTGCATTGCAAATATCTAGTATGCTCTTGTCTTTTTCCAGTTGTAAGTTCTAGTTAAGCTAACTTTATCAGTAACATTTTAGATGTACCGTCGATTTTTTGTCCTCACTCCCAAGCCAAGCCCAAACCAGTGATTCTTTTGTTTTAAGTCTCTCTACATCAGCAGGTACAAAATGCAGGGCACAAGTCACCGATCATTGTTTTACCTATAAAGAAAGTATCCTAAACATTCATCAAAGCTAATGTTAGGCCCAAAAACTTTTCTTTAGGCTTAATTAGGCCTAAAATTAGCTTTTTTGAATGTTTAGGATACTTTTATTTAGACCTAACTAGTCCTAAGGTTACCTTTTATAAATGTTTAGCATACTTTCTGTATAAGTTAAATAATGACCTGTGACCTGTGTTTTGTACCTGCCGCTCTCTACATGTGCCATTCGAAGTGTTAGATTCCAGAAATTGCTGCATATAATTTCCTAATTAACTTATACAAATACATGTAGATTAATAATATATTTTATAAATGTTGGTCTCTTGATGCTGTAATCTGTCGTCACTCACTTTTTAAAAGTTGATCTCTCCTCTTTTTATACAAGGGCATTGGTTACATAGATAAAATACACTTTTGTATTGCAGTACTTATAAGGACTAGCTTGTCACGGTATAAAGGATTGTACAGTCATGCAAACAACAAATACTGCTGGCATTTAATAATATGGAAACTACAAAATCTTTAACAAAATCATCCTAATCAACAGTTATTTATTAATAACAATATTCACCAAATGCATAACAGATTTGAGTCAGCTTAGAACTTGTCATCACCATGAATTCTCTGACAAATTTTGTTTCTTTCAAATGAACGATTTATTCTTTATTCTTTAGATTTCAACCAAGATACTAGTTCATCAACTGTAACATGTAAGTTATCTTGAGTTCATAAATAATGATATATAATTTTACTACTTAACTACATGTAGACTCTTTTTGAGTTCACAATTTCCTATTTAGTCTTCCTTATTCATAATATTAATAGTTAGATTTGTTCATTTGTTTTCTATAGGTAATGATCTGAAACCATTCTTGCTAAAACTCCACTAAGGTTTCAAATGATAGTTACATGGCTCCCAGTAAGTAATAGCTGCCATCATTTATTGACACCAACAATTTTCTCATAAAATAATTCCACTTAGTATATATTGTTTCTTTCAAATGAATGAATTGTTTTTTTTTCAGATTACAACCACAATACTACTACATATAAAAATAACTTGCATGTTACACTTGAGTGTAACATGTAAGTTGTCTTCATAAATGATATTTAATTATTTTTACTTAACTAAACCCTTTTTTATTTCACAATTTCCTAATATTTAGTCTTCCTTTATTCACAATATTGATAGTTAGATGTCTTCATTTGTTTTCAATAGATAATGATCTGAAACAACCATTTTACTGAACTCCACTCAATTTTCAAATGACAACAGTCACATGACTCCTTGTAAGTAATAGCTACAATAATTATTATAGCTGCCATCATTTATTGATGCTAAGTCTTTTTGTAAAATAGTTCCACTTAGCATATTTTGTTTCTCTTTCAAATGAATGACTTATTGCTTTTCTTTCAGGTTACAAACATGATACTAGAAGTACATCAAGTGTAACATGTAAGTTATCTTCATAAGTAATGATAATATAATTTTTACTTAACTAGACCCTTTTTTATTTCACAATTTCCTAATTTTAGTCTTCCTTATTCATAATATTAATAGCTAAATTTGTTCATTTGTTTTCAATCTATAGATAATGATCTGAGACAACCATTCTTGCTAAAGTCCACTGAAGTTTCCAATGACAACAGTTACATGCTGCCTTCATTTATTGACACCAATAGTCTTCTCTTAAAATAAGAGTTAACTGAATAGAGTGTAATGTGAAGTGCAAAGAATGATCAATCCCATTTTATGAACCATGTTTTTTTTCAGTTAGCCCTACAGAAGGATAATGTGGCCCACACAAGTACAGAGAAAAACTCTTCCAGGGTGGGAATTTTCAAATGAACCAACGACCTTCGGGTTAGATCTCCGCCGCTCTACCGACATGAGCTCACAGGTCAGACGGGAGATCCGTGGAAGTGAAGATGTTGACATCACGGCAGGATAAAACATGTACAAGTACAGGGAAAAGTTATCTTCATTTATACAAATTATATAATTTTACTTAACTAGACACTTATATTTTAAACAGAGTTACTGAATAGAGTGTAATGTGAAGTGCAAAATTTTTCAAATCAATCCCTTGTAATATTACAACCCTGTGAGCGTTAGCCCTACAGATAAATGGGCCCAATGATACAGGACATAGAAAAAACTCTGACCAGGGTTTTTTAAACTTGAACCCACGACCTTCGGGTTATATCCCGTATCCTACTTATTTGCTCTATATGACTGAGCTACAAGCTTTGCTTCATTGTAGGGCTAACGCTCACATGGTTCATTATTGAAATCTTGCACTTCACATTTACACTCTATTCAGTTAAATTTGTTCTCTGTTTAAAATACAAGTAGCTACACGGCATTGTATTTCCAATGACACCAACCTTTCCCTGTTAGCTCGTAAAATAGTTCCACTTGGTATATTTGTTTCTTTCAAATGAATGAATTGCATTGTTTTTTTTTTTCAGATTACAACCAAGATACTAGTACATCACGTGTAACATGTAAGTTATCTTCAGGGTCATAACGAGGTATATGGGATCAAGAATCACAGCTCTGGGATCTGGAATCACAACACGTGACATCAGGATCGGGATCAAATTTTTTTGTGGGTTCAGGGATCAAAAATTCTCATTATTTTTGCGTAAAAAATATGAATTAGTTACAAAAAAATGTACCTTATTACGACCCTGTTATCTTCATAAAATAATGATATATAATTTACTTTAACTAGACCCTTTTTTTTACAATCTCCTATTTAGGCTTCCTTATTCATAATATTAATAGTTAGATTTGTTCATTTGTTTTCATTAGACAATAGTCTGAGACGACCATTCTTGTTAAACTCCACTGAAGTTTCGAATGATGACAGTTGCATGGCTTCCTGTAAGTAATAGCTACTGTCATTTATTGACACCAAAAGTTTTTCTTGTAAAATAGCTCACTTGGTATATTTTGTTTCTTTCAAATTTTGTTCATTCAATTATGAATAAATCATTGTTGTTGTTTTTTTCAGATTACAACCAAGATGCTAGTACATCAAGTGACGGTAGTGTAACATGTAAGTTATCTTCAAGGTCATCACTAGGTATACAGGATCAGAGATCACAGCCCTGGGATCTGAAATCACAACACATGAGATGAAGATCGGGATCAGCAGTATTTTGCATAGAATCAGGGATCAAAATTCTCATTAAATTTGGGTAAAAATATGGAATCAGTCACAAAAAAATACACCTTGTTACGATCCTATTATCTTCATAAATAATGATATATAATTTTACTTTAATACTAGACCCTTTTAATTTCACAATCTCTTCCTAGTCTTCCTTTTTGATAATATTGATAGTTACATTTCTTCATTTGTTTTCAATAAATAATGATCTGAAACAACCATTCTTGTTAAACTCCACTGAAATTTCAAATGATAACAGTTACATGGCTACCTGTAAGTAATAACTCTCATCATTTATTGACACCAACAGCCTTCTCATAAAATAGTTCAACTTAGTATATTCTCATGACATAACAAGAAACAAAAGTCTTTCTTCTTACAAATTACTGAACTATAATCAGGAATGTTACTTTTTTCACAGATGAGACAAATTATTTTAATGAGCAGCCATTAGAAAATGAAATAAATGATCATGGTAAGTCAGTTTGCAGACAGAACAACTTGTTATTACTATCATGGACTTTAGAATATTCTAAAAGTAACAACTAAAATTTTGAATAAGTAATTTCATAGTAAAAATTAAAAGTAAAATGATATCAAAAAAAACAATACTTTGATACCTGCATCCATACACTACAATGTATACACATGAATCACAACAATATTATTATTATTATATAAAAAATAGTTGCCACTACTTTTTTACCAGATGACAGAAATATTGATCAGCAAAGAATGGAGATCAATGAAGTGAATGATGGTGAGTTTGCAAACAGTACAACTTGCAAAAGTAAATGATAACCAAAAAAACAACATTTTCATATCTGCATCCATATACACATAATGGCAATTACCCCTATAAGGAACAGATGGGATAAATTTTGATAATCAGCCACTGAAAAACAAAGAAAAATGATGGTGAATCAGTTTTCAGATAGTATAACTTATTAGTACCATGAACTTTACCATATCGCTAGTTGTTGTCCTTCAGTAGCATTTTGTAGTAATGATTCCAAGTGCGAATGAGGCCTAACACTACTGTGAAGCTTTTTGTACCCAATTATTCCCATCAGGGATTAACCTAGTATTCGAATTGGGCCCACACAAGGACAGAGAAAAACTCTGACCAGGGTGGGATTTGAACCCACGACCTTCGCATTAGATCACCGCTGCTCTACCGACTGAGCTACAAGGCCAGAACGGGAGCTGGCCGTGAGTATGTGAGATGTTATTCACAAGGACAAATTCGGCTCGGCCCAAGCCTAATTTTAGGTAATCGCTAGTTGTTGTCCTTCAGTAGCATTTTGTAGTAATGATTCCAAGTTCGAATGAGGCCTAACACTACTGTGAAGTTTTTTGTACCCAATTATTCCATCAGGGATCAACCCTAATATTGGAATTGTCCTTGTGTGGGCCCAATTCCAATACTAGGGTTGATCCCTGATGGAATAATTGGGTACAAAAAACTTCACAGTAGTGTTAGGCCTCATTCGAAGTTGCAATCATCTTTGTTTTTAGAGTTGTTGCCTGTTCTGTGGTTCTTGTTGAGAGCATTAGAGGAGAAGCAATGACTGTTCTATGAAGTGATCTTTTTTAGAAGGTTTAGTTCTAATAATTAGAACTAAACCTTATTTAACCATATTGGGTAAGCAGATTCTATGGATGTGGTCGACTAGTATTCTGATCCAAGAAATTTTGTGACGTCAAGGAACGAAACTGTTAAAGTTAATATATTGACCAGAGAAGATTGTCTTTTCACTAGATTCCAATCCCATTAGGTGAGATGTTAATACTCAGAAAGTGAGGGTGATGTTTTCAAACAAGTCATAAGTGAAGCGTATATTCTTGTCAAACTTATATCAGATTTAATTAGGAGTAGCATGTCGTCAACATATCTACAGTAGAATGTTATCAATAATATATTTATACTCAATAAGAGGTTTGACAACTATCTGTTCAAAGTCTGTCATAATAATGTTGGCCAGTACTAGACCTACAGAGACTCATGCTCACCCCATCAGTTTGTTCGAATAATTTGTTGTTACATGAGAACACAGTTTTACTACAGGTATCAAGAATTAGCTTACAAAGCGTAGATTTCTTGAGCTTTGTATCAATCAGCTTTTTGCTAAAGATTCTCTCTAAAATAGTATTGTTGGAGAGTAATATTTGTGAAAAGCAATTCCATATCGAGGGAGACAAACTTGTAGCCTTGAATAAACAGATTTAGAGGTATTGATTTGATTCAATTCACTACATCAAAAGTATCCTTTAAAGTGAATTCGTTCTGAGTACGTGGCTGCAAAAGTTCGCTTATATATTTACCAACAAAGTAGTGCATAATGCCTGTGGTGTCAATTATAAGGCGCAACTTTGATAAGCAGTCAAACAGTTTGTGGATCTTAGGAAGGCCATGAACACGGGCAGGTCTAACATTCCATGGGTGAATTTTCTTGTACGTGTGTTTGTCCCAGTTAGCCACATTTAACGAGGGAGCGGAGATGTCACTGAACAGCAGTAACGCAGCGATTGGATCAGTATTCATGGTTTTAAACTTTCTACGATCAGAGAAGACTGTTCATTGATTTCACATAGTTGTCTTTGAGAATCAGGACGTACACCTTCTCCTTTATCTGGTTTTGAAATAATAGTGGTGATTTGTAGCTTCTTAATGATCTTAATGTGCACACTACTCTGTTGGTAAATATATAAGCAAACTCTTGCAGCCACTCACCCAGAACGAATTCACTTTAAAGGATACTTTTGACGCAGCCAATCGAATCAAATCAATACCTCTAGAGCTGTTTATTTAAGACTACAAATTTGTTTCCCTCGATGTGAAATCGCTTTTCACAAATGTTCCTCTCCAACAGATTCTCAATACTATTTTGGAGAGAATCTTTTATTAGCAAAAAGCTCATTGACACAAAGCTCAAGAAATCTACGCTTCGTAAGCTAATTCTTGATACCTGTACTTATTTTTTTGGAGAGAATCTTTAACAAGAAGTGATCGACACAACGCTCAAGAAATCTACACTTCATAAGCTAATTCTTGATACCTGTACTAAAACTGTGTTCTCATGTAACAACAAATTATTCGAACAAACTGATGGGGTCAGCATGGTACCGACTAACATTAATTGATTATTATGACAAATTTTGAACAGATAATCGTCAAACCTCTCATTGACCATAAATTGATAACATTCTACTGTAGAAATATTGACGACATGCGAATTAAACCTGATACAATCAATGTAATCTTAGACTACTTTCATAAGTTTAACAAGAACGTCACTTTACTTATGACTTGTTTGAAAACACCACCCTGCAATTTCTGAATATTGACATCTCACCCAATGGCATTGGAATCTCCGAAAAAACACCTTCTCTAGTCAATACACCAACTTTGACAGTTTCATTCCTTGGCGTCACAAAATTTCTTGGATCAGAGCACTAGTCGACTACATCCATAGAATTTGCTCCCCCAATATCGTTAAAATTAGAACTAAAACTTCTAAAAAAAATCACCTCATGGAAAAGCTTTCTCTCGCATATTGCTCATACACTTATTCGCCACTTCTCCTCCAACACCTTCAACAAGAAACACACAACAACCAACAACTCTAAAGACAAAGAAGAACCCGTCACCATTTGACTTTCTATTCCCTATATTGGCAAGAAAACATCACAACTGCTACATTCCTTTAAACGAAAGCTGCACAGACACCTAAAAAAAACCTAACATCCAGTTCAGAATCCACAAGAAAACTACAAAATTGCTCTTCTACACTAACAACAAAAAAGTGCCACTTTAAAACAAATCACACGTTATCTACAAAATAATTCATTTATCCCAGTTGCCAATCATTATACATTGGCAAAACTGACAGAACCCTTCTTACCCAAAGACGTGAACACGCTGTTACTGATAAAGAGAGTGCAATTTATAAACATCTACGCACATGCAAACATTTAACCTTTATCCATAATTTATTCAATTTACGGGATATTTTAAATAACATCACCACACCAACTATTTCTGGCAACAATGGAATAGAAAAGTATCAGTATGCTCCCTTCCTAACAGGGCTGAAGAGATGCCACAGGCAGCAATTTCCTGCTCATATTTTATTAAGAAAAACTATTAAAGACATTACAATAAACTCATAGGGAAAACATAAGATACAAAATAAAGCAGGGGGAAAGATCAAATTGCTGAACAGAAAAAAACAGAAAGACTTGAGGTTTGGAAATGTTAAACCAAGAAGGCTCACATGGTAGGATGAATGTAAGAATCAAATAAGGTAGTCATGTGATATAGAAGTAACACTCTCCTCTGAAACGCTGCCCAGAATTTGCTTACCTGCATTATTGAATATACAAAGTTGTATCCATGACTAGGCTCGATGTCCACCGCTCACTCGAGTTCGGGTATCCTCCCCGAGAAGAGACCTAGCCGCAGTCAAAGGTCTTGAAAATGTCATGGAAAGAATCACGTCGCTGTATCATGTGGTATTAGAAAAATTGGAATCTTCACTTCTTTCTGATAACGTATTCAAACACCCTGATCAGAAGTAGGAATTCCTGGAGAAGAAAACGTGCAATTCCAACTGTAGAAAAATCAATAAAAAGAATATAACCAAAGAATTAACTGCCTGCTAGACTGCATTTTCTCATGTTTCTAATTCTGTACATAAAAACTTAGAGAATACAATAATTGAAGAATTTGCCAATAAATATATAGAAAAAAGCATCTGCAACTGGCTGTAAATTCAACAGCACATAATATTCATGGACAAGGTTGTTAATCAACATAAAATTTGTGTCTGTGAGGGACTTTACCACTGAATGGAAACATCAAGATTGACTTATGTGATCATATCATCACATCATATATCTTTCTTTACCCTCAGATTTTAGGGTAGCTTGCTGTAGCTAACATCTCCGTGCATTTATCCTCCCAACATAATACACCACAGAAGAACTAGAGAGTCTAACCATTTGCAGATGTAATTACAAAGGCAGCACTTTCTCCTCAGATATTTAAAGACCCTAAGTGTTGGTCCGGCCGGAGTTGAACTCACGACCTCCCGCGTGACAGCCCGCTGCTCAACCAACTGAGCCACCAGTACATGGTCGCACACCAAACAATGATGTTTGAGCAAAATTTCAGCAAGCCCCTAATTTTTCCTGAATTAGCAACTTTACTTCTTTATATCTCTGCTTCTGAACAATGAATTTTTTTTTCATTAATTTGAAACATTTGTCTTTCAAAAAAAATGTGTAAAAAAAAAAATTTTTTTTTTCCAGCTGACAACACAGGAACAGCAAATGCCTGCAGTAAGTCAACATTTTTATTATTTTTCCCACAACCATAATGTGTAATGTACCAAAACTCAAATACAGCAATCTTTCACAAAACACAATAATCTTTCTGGAATATAAAAGCAAACTAAAACAATAACATTTCAAAGTACATGTAGTGGTAACTAACCCTAACACTAGAACTAAACATGGGTAGTCCTTTTGTTCCCCGTCTCAGATTCAGATACTTTCCATGCCTCTCCAACCACCTCAGCCTTTCCTGCTTTGTATCCAATAAACCTCAATGGTAGTTTTCTGTCATGACTAGAACTGCTCCTCCTGCCAACGCCCTAACTGTCACTTCCAGCACATCTCCAACACGGTGGTTGTGGGGACAACCACCCTGGTGCTCAGTGTCCCAAAGAAACCCAACTGTAACATACCTCTGCCTCCATTGCCTGCACCATCCACACCTATCAACATTCCCTGCTTGACCTACAAGAATGAAATAACTCAATAAAGCCTTTCCAATTCTATTTACATGTCCATATGCTGGCTTTTGGCTAATTTCTAAATTCAGCAATTCAAATAACATTGGAAATATGACTAGTGGCAATCATTGTACTGTGTGGGGTTGTGACAACAATCAAAGGTACCCAGAGAAGCAAAAGATTCTTCCTCACATTCAAATATTAAGATTTTACCCACCCAAAAATAAGATGATGTTTTGTCACAATCTACAGCTATGAATCATGGCAAATTCAAAGTTTCAATGAGTACAAAAGTCTATTGAAATAAATGTGTATGACGTTACACAACCTCTAAATGTCCTACAACACTTTGTACAAAAAACAGTATAATTGTGGAAGCATTAAAACCTCAAAGACCCTCTCCAAAATTAGATCTATAGAGAACTAGTATGAAAATGACACTTTTGTATTGGTTGAAGTCATAGTTGAAGCTTTGACAAATTTGCTTAAATCCAGTGACTTTAATACATATAATTCTACATGTACATAATAATTTCACAGAAGAAAAGATTTGTTTATATGTAACAACTGGGGAATATCAGATATGAATTCCCAGTGTTATCTAAATCTATCGAAACAGAAACGACTATGTTTATGGAAAAGGAGCAATAAAACAGCTGCCTCAAGGCACAAGAGATTGAAACTGTTTGCTTGAGCAGAATTATCAGACTATACATTTATGTGACTGGACTCTCAGAGTTTTTAGAAAATAATAGTGGCTTCAAACCCTTGGATTTTTGTCATTTTATAAACAAGAACTGAACCTTTGGATTTCCTCATGTTTTCCATCACTTACTTCATCCCTCCAAAGAGCAATAACTGTGTAAAAAGAATTTCCATCTCCTCTGACAACAGCTTCTCTCCTTTGAGGAAGTATATTTCCAAAAGCCATAATTCGTTTACACAAGACGTACCTAATAAGACACAGGCTAGACACACGGAACTACAACTAAAAAGGCTTCATTGGGTTATTTCCTCCAGATTGTAGATTATTTTGTAATATGTCGAAACCATAACAAAATGTCAATTTCAAAATAAACCTTAGGGATCCTCATGCAAGCAAGATTACTTCAAGTGAATTTTACAGTGTATGTCATATTTCATGGTTACTCAAACAAAAACTTATACTTGCCTTGTATCAAAATTGCCCCAATCAATTTCTGATAAATTTGTGTCGAAAAGAGTGTTGATCTCTATCCAAAATAGTTTTTTCAATGTCAAAATAACTTTCTGCCATACATTTTCTTATATCGACTTGCAATGTTTGCCCCCTCACAATCTCAAAACCCTTTGCATATAAACAGAAATCCAATTACTGGCAACTCATTCATTGCCTGAACAACTTATCACTCACATTTTTAAATATTCAATTATCTTTTCCAGCCAAAAGACACCAAGCAGACACTATCATTGGTAAATATTACTGCATGAACTTATTTCATCACCAATAAACACACTTGTTAAATACATATACTTATATGTAATGACACTAAAGGAATCAACTGTCCAGAGCACATGCAAACAACTCTAAGGATAAAAAAGCGTGTGACATCACGCTATTTTCAGACAGTTGTAACAGCTTATTCAACTTGTCAATACAAATGTTCCATAAAAACTTCAAATTGCAATGTTTCTTTTCTAGAACTCAATTTTATCGACAGCCAGATAAATAAAGTTCACTCACCTACTATTTTCTGTCTTGTCCTGAGTGATTTGACATGTTTTTGACATGCTTCAATTTCCTTTTCAGATCACACCCGTTGCCACATACAACATAAATAGACAAGGTGTCCAACTTCTAAGACCGCTCACAGCCAAATGCCTCAAGAATTTAACCAAATTTCTCCCCTTCCAAAGGTCACTCGCCTCCCAACCTTGAGCACATAGAAAGTCAATAATTTTACTAGCATCGTATCAAAAATTATCAAATTTACACAGCTCTATAACCTCAAAACCCTGCTCAATTTTCAACCTTTGCTCACATTTTTGTTATAGCCAGATCATGTAGACAGAGTTCATCAATCATTGGAATTTGATCAAATCAAACTAACCAATCAAAAAGTGCAGATTTATAATTTGTCCCTCTTGGAGAAAATTTGTGCTTTTTGATTGGTTAATTTGATTTGATCAAATTCTTTCCACATCATCTGGTTATAACAAAAACCTCAGCAAAGATTGAAAATTGAGCACAACTTTGAGATTGCATAACTGTGTAAATTTCATGATTTTTGGCACGATACTAGTAAAAATTATCAACTTTCTATGCTCCCAAGATTGGGAGGCAAGCAACCTTTACAAGTAGGACAAATTCAGCTAAATTCTGAAGTCGCTCAGCTGTGAGCAGTCTTGGAAGTTGCACGCCTTGTCTATTTATATTAGGCTGATTTAGCAACAGAATGGGAACATCAGTGGCGACGTCGCGCGCAGCAAAACTACAATGACAATTTAGAATATAGAAGAAGCGTGGGGTCTATTCTATTCTGAATTCTCATTGGTGTTTTTCCTGCGCGCGCCACCGCCACTGACATCCTCGTTCTGTTGCTAATCAGTCTATTGTATGTGACGACGTATATCATCTAAAGAGGAAATCAAAATGTCCCAAAAATTCATCAATCACTAAGGATAACACAGAAATAGTAGGTGAGCAAATTTCATTTATCTGGCTGTCCATAAAATGAGTTTTCAAAAAGAAACACCACAACTTGACGATTTTATGGAACATTTTCCTCGATTCGTTAAATCGACCGTTACAACTCTTTTAAAATAACACGACGTCACACGCTCTCGTATCCCTTAGGCCGATTTATGCGACAAGCTCACAACAGGCCTACGACATAACTTACCATTGTCGCAGCATTTTAAAACATCTTTTAAAATGCTACGACATTTGCCTGTAACCAAAGGTCAACATTTTGTGCTAACCCCCTTTCAAAAACAAGGTAGACAAGACCCGTCGTCTTCTTTCTCCCGTACAAGTATACCCAATGTCTCTTTCCGCCACTGTGCTTCACATTAATTCAACCATCCCCAATCCATCACATTCCTCCTACCAAAATATTTCCAAAACAATAATACGCTGTTATAGCCAAATTATATCAATGTCAAAGATCCCAAAACAAACACCTTTTTTCTTAACTTACGTAAAACTTCTACCTTACAATCGTCTCCCTTTCGATTTAAACAAGCCTAAATGTAATAATGTTTCAAAAAAACTATTTTACTCACTAAATGGCATACAAAACCAGAGTACGCAATTCCAAGCTCCCCTTGCTGAACACAAATTTATATGGCTGACTTTGACTGACTTTTAAAGAAATAAAGCAAGAAGTTGAACAAATCCAGCTGGTCACTTCCATATTGAAAAATCGTCTCCATTTCCGTTTACTCTCATTTTTATTCTTGCCAAAATCCAATCTTCAAAACAACTCCCAAAACTCCGCGATAAGTTGAACCAAAACCACACATTCTCGTCGAGCTGTCGCCCAATAGCCCCCACATATCACTCATACGTCACTGACGTCACTCCCACGTGCCTGTGCCACGAAAACAACCAAACTGGTTTATTATTGTTATTGCGCATACGTTCTGCACATCTCGAGATACTCGGATTTCCTGATGCTTACTAATACAAGGATATTTTTGCGTGGTTTAAAAGTATCGGGAAAAGTAGATCTTAGTAAATACTCTTCATATCCTAAAGAAAACTGGGGGTAACCATGCATTTTTTAGAGATAATGAAGCTTCAATTTGAGAAACAACGCCACACATTACTTTGTATTTTAAAGCTTTTTACAAATATTATTCATAAACTAGGAATACCTGCCGGTAGAGTGCCAACGAGTAAACACTGGCACAGTTGTGTACCGAGGGAAAATTAAGAAGTAACCAGAGGATAGACCATTTTTAAAATTGAATCCTTGTTTAAAAAAGCAGTTCAATCTTTGGCTTTTAAAATGTCTAGAAGGATTCAACTTGTGGGTTAGATTACAAGTGAAATATGTAAGCTCGGAACCCTGAAATTTTGCAAAAAAGAACACTATCCAAATTCATTTGCTAAGTTCCCTTAAGCTTGACAAATAGTGGCTACCTGGTAAACAGAGCTTAGACTTTTTTTCACTTTTGTAAACACTAATGGATAATCAGCACAAACTAACAGCGACACATCGTGTGACCCATGACTCGTATGATTTCGAGCACACTAGCTCGATTGGAAAGAGGCTTTATATTCCCTCTGATTTATGTTTATACTTAGTGAATATATTTGAATATATTTACGTATTTTTCCTTAATTATGGCACGATGGCCGATTTTGTCAAGACAATTGACAAGATAGTTGTTTGGCACGCTCGCCGTGACTGTCAAATTTGTAATTTGAACACACCAACTCGATAAAAAAGAGGCGCCCTCTGATTGAGTTTATAGTGATTCTGTCCAAGTGGTTTTGCTTTTCTGTTTCTTAAATGGCACGCTGGCCGACCTTGTCAACGCAATTGACTGTTTTGGCAAGCTAGCCGACACTGTGGCACCACCGCTCGCCATTTTCGAGCTGATCTCGATGCCTCGCTGGGCGATGTTTTCAGCCTGCTAGCTGCTAGATTTGTAACACTCTGGTTCCCAAAAACACTAAACTAAAGTACGTACAAAAAGACTACGCTCACGAGTGTATAATATCAATATTTCCACTCACCTTTTCCTGCCTGCTTCACACCTTCACAAGCCAACAAGAGTACGCCAGAATACGCCAGAAAATGATCGACCATGTGGTCATCTTGTCACCGATCATGATGTGATTGGTTTAGATTAAAAGATCCCGCAATCCCATTGGCTAACTCGAAAACAATCACCGATGATGTCACTCTTACATTACCTTATATTACCAAGAGAAAATGAGGGGACAGAGAGGGAGGCTCAAGGCGTTGGCCGGGATATGTTATGTCACGAAAGTTATTTTTAGACGAGCGGAATTCTTTGTTCTAGAGAAAGTCTGTCTTCCGAGACGTCCGCATGCAGTCTTGCTTCGCTCTCAGGTTCTTCTGATGGCGCACGTGGAAGGCTGATGAATATATATTTTCCTTCAAACATCGGACCGAGGTTGGCCTGCATGCGGACGTCTCGGAAGACTTCCGCTCGTCTAAAAATAACTTACGTGGACATGACATATCCCAAGGGCTGGACCGGGAGCCTCCTTCTCTGTCCCCTCATTTTCTCTTGATATTACCTTATGCTGAATTTCAATTCGAGAAATCTTTTCCCTGTACGTACCAAAATCAACTCGCGCACACGGCTTTATAATGCTCCCACCTCGTCACCCTCGCGTCCGCGCGAGGGTGACTCGTTGGCAATTATCTTTGAAAATACGTGGTTACCCCCAATTTTATTTTTAGATTTCAATAACACTTGTGAAGATCTACATTCCCTGCGTAATCATAACCCTGGCAAAAAATATCTTTAATTAGTAGGCATATCGTCCTTAAAAATACCTTTCCCCCTTATATTTCTTTATGAGTAATCATTTCTTTAGCCGGAACAATTATTTTTCTCTCTCGTTTCCTTACCAAAACGTAAAAGACATGAAAATTCCACTGCCCACACTCTCCCAAGAGAAATAAATGCCTGTTTCTTGAAAGTCACGAAACATTTTCAAGCCTTTTTCAATTCCCTCTACCCTCTGTATCTTAAAAACGAAGAGATTTTAAGTCAACAAACTTTACTATCTTTTTACTTTTTATCCTCTTCAGTTGAAAAACATCTTTAAAAACTGGCTTATACAAACAAGCACAAAGCAGTTTTGTGAATGACTTTTCGAGCCCGAAAATTTACCGGGACTTTCGAGAAACTGACGCCCCAATTCAGATTCCCTACATATGCCTGCCCCCCCCCCCCCCCCTTCCATCTGAAGCTGAACCATCATTTATACTACTAAGTCTATCAATATCACTTTCTATTCATTACTTCAATTTGATTATTCCTTTCCATTTCTAATTCAGCTCCAAATTCTCTCTCTCTCTCTCTCTCTCTCCACCCACAGATTGTAAATTTTGTGACAGATGTCTCCGGTTGCTAAAGAGGAAAGGCTGTGAATGCCACTTCTTGAAATGAACCTTCCGGATCTTTCCTTTCGTGGCTCCAGATCAACCAAACTATGGTCATACTATATATGTTGTTAAACGTAAATATTAGTATACGTTATCACGTTATTTTGAGTTTAATGTAAAGTAAATATAAACACGATTAATTTTTTTCAAAGACCAACGAAATTTTTCTTAGCCAATCAGAATGAAATATTTTTTAGTGTATGTTATTAGTATGTGTAATCAAATATCGACGAGTGAAATTAGGCAATAATTTCACGCACATTTTGTCAAAATTCAGATAATTTCCCAAGCCTTTAGGCGAGGGAAATTATCAGAATTTTCACAAAACGCAAGTGAAATTATTTCCTAATTTCACGAGAAAACCATTTGATTACCTTTTAATGTCATGGGTGACAAATTATGCTCACAACCGCAATTATAACATCGCTCAAGTACTTTATCCAACTGCTCAGAAGATCATCTCCAGGTTTTTCTCAAGGTTATTTTCGTCACACCACTTCTCAAAAACCGTCACCCAGTTAATTGTGTTTTTTCGCACATTTAAATTTTCTGCCGCTTCTTTTAATTTCGTAACTTCTTCAATGATCACTCTCTTAAATCTTGACGCCATCTTCACTTTAATCGAGATTCAAAAGATGTTACCATGGCAATTTTATAATTAACGTTGAAATTTCGCGGCAAAACTAAGAAGTAATATGTCACCCATAATATCAGTATAGGTAATCATCTGGTGACGCGTGAAATTTGGGAATAATTTCACGCGCTTAGTATCCCATTTCACATAATCTCCAGAGCCTTTAGGAGAGGGACATTACTTGATTTTGGACAAAACTCAAGTGAAATTATTCCCTAATTTCACGGATATACTATTTGATTAGCTATTAATAACATGGTGACAAATTACTCCTTAATTTTCAAACCTAGATGCCTTTTTACCACTATATGAAAAGTTGCCATGGCAACGATGTAATTTCACATGTGAATTTATAAATTAACGCTGAAATTTCGCGCCAAAATTAAGGAGTAATTTGTCACCCATCTTATTAAAGCTGTAATCACACTTGACGCAAAAACAAGGTAATAACTACAAAATAATGATACAAAACCTATTGCTAGTTTCTGCATCAAACTTCTATAAAAATAATGTCACAACCTTCCTGTCTCCCGTAAGAAACTAAGGATTCAATCGTCAGTTATACACTGAATTCAACATATAGCATCTTTCCTATAACACTTAAGAAATCACGTTCCTTTCATTACCATCCGTATTACTGTTGCGTTTGTACTTATAAAATCTGAACTTTCTCCGTTTTCTTATTTGTTTTCTTTTTCTCACAAAAAATGCCTCAAACCAGCTACAACACTTTGAAAAAACAAACATTAACGCAACAACACCTTATTACCTAAAAGCAATATTATAGAACCATTTCAAACACCAATTACTTCTGAACAACAAGAGGTCATTTTTACGAGGTAAGAAATTATTCAAAAACTCTACAAAAAACACCCTAACCTTATATTTCGGCTAAAATTGCTTTTCCTCAAAACGAATCCCTTGATCTCTAATCAACACACCACGATGAACTTTACTCTCTTCAAAGTTTCCCAGATCAGAACATGCATGCAACTGTTTATTTTGTTAAAAGTTTCCCCTCAACTTCTTACATCATAAAAATGACCGAATTTTGTTAGGCGATAATTGATATTTCAAATGGTCCCATAACATTACTCTTAAGTAATTTTATTTTATCTTATTTTACTAGCTTTGCCTTTATGATACTAAAAAAAAACCAAACGTTCACTCAATATATACAAAACTGTGGCAGGGGCATCGCAACAGCTGAATAACAAATTAGTGCAGGCCCAGGAGTAAAATATATCTAAAAAAAGAAAAGAAAAAAAACACTTTACATGCAGGTCTAGAAATCTTGTGAAGTTGCATTTTAAGCAAATGGTTTTAGAAGTTCGAAGATTATCCAAATTGTAGTTTATTCTAATAGCACAAAGAGTAGTAGTCATAAAGAAAACGGATTTGAAACAAGTAAGAGTAGCACTAACTAAGTTCATTTTGCCACTGAGTACGTTCTAAATTCTGGTTGTTCCAATAAAAAAAAATTCTGGTATGTTGTAGTTCTACATCTCTTGGGGACAAAAGTATAAAAGCTACTAGCGAATGCTCGAGTCGTTCTACCGCTTTCCCGCACGACGAGAACAACGAATGGACTAAGGTGGACCAGATTATGCGTAGTCTTGTAAAAGAATACCATGTCTAAGAATTCATGCCAATAACATACGGCAAGAAGATCTAAAGATATTAACCTTTCCTTATAACATATTTCTCTGATAGAATAAATTTGATTGCACGCCTTTGAATTTTCTCAAGTTTGGAAATTAAATCTATTATTTGAGTTGCGTAAGCAAAATGCACACGCACTAGCCCAACACACAAAGTGCCGTATGTAGAAATACTTCAAATCTACCTAATATTCCTCCTTATATATCCTAGCAACTTGTTAGTACGTACAGCTTGATGACAGACTTCAGTGCGCCAGGTCAGGTTACAGTCTACTAAGACCCTGAGGTCACGCTCTTCCACACAGGACTGCATGGTACGAACGTTAAACTCATAGCTTGAGGAAATAGGCTTGTACTTCCTTATGATAGATTGCAGCTTACATTTCTTCTCATTGAATGCTAAACGGAAAAACGTACTCTGAATATCTTGTTGTGAAGCGACGCCATCATCCTGACACCTCATTTCCTTATAAACCTTTGCGTCGTCGGCGAACTTCACCACTTGAGTCTCGGTAACGACGTCATGGAAATTGTTTACATGTAACAGGAAGAGAGCAGGACCAACAATGAGCCCTTTGCAGGATAGTGATCACATGGTACAAATCCGCCATACTGGGACGCAAATTGCCCACTGGGACATCTAAAACCAAGAAAATTAAGATTAACTAGCTTTGTTTTAGATGTCCCAGTACGCAATTTGCGTTCCAGTATAGCAGATTTGTACCATTTGATCACTACACTGTAAACGGCCCATTGAACCCTTGATAACGTGGATATGAATATGGGTACGAGACTAGCACTTCACATACACTCCAATTGTTGAGTCTGTTCAAATATAAGTATTACACGGCCACCGTTTGCAAAAACATAACCCTTCTTCCACTCATTATAAACATAACTACGTGGTAAGAAAGATTTTCAAATTAGTATCACTCTTCCCTCATAAACTTCAATGTACTCCTCCATGAATGCAACATAGTCTTAATAGATCTATGACACACTAATAAAAGTTCTTTTCAACAATACAGCCTTCAATAAATGTCTTTCCCTGCTGTACATTAACAACATACACACCATAGTTTATTATTACTTCAAAACGTTATCACAAGAAATCTTCATATTACTAAACTATGTCATAATTATCACTTTATCCCACAAATGCACTTAATTACATGTACACCGATTTTAATAAGCACTACCAAATATCTCCTTGCTCTTCTCCTCAGTCGACTCAAACAAAGGCATCCCAAACTACCCTCCAAAGAGTGCGTTTGAACTAAACATACTTGCACCTTATCTGAGAAGTCACGCAACCATATCCAGTGGGGAGGGGGGGAGGGATAAAAAGAATATAAAATGAATGAGGATGCTCATCACACCTTTTAGGACTTAAAAAAGCGGTTTTGGTACTTCTTACGCTGTTCAACCTCAAAAGGTCCACAGCGGGAGCTTTAGCAATATCTGTTAGGATATTGAGCCAAAATTATGACAAGAAACATTTGGCAATTACCTAATTTTTAATGTTGTCTAATAAAAATCCATAATTTGGTACCTCTTAAAAGTGGAAAAAATTTCATCCTACACCCACAAGAAAGGATCTTGATACCTTTTAAGCGTTCTTTTCAAAATTTCCGACAAACACCTCAAAAAAAGAACTTAAATGTTACTCAACACGCGCTTTATCTTCTTCATTTTAACTTCTCTAAGACTTAATTTTCCAATTGTTCACAGTATAAAAAGGCTCCCAACACAAATCTTCCATTTTATTATACACTATAATCAAGAGCCTTGCTGTAATACAATTCACATCAGGAAAAAAATTCTGACTCTTAATCTAGGATCAGTTCAATCACTCTTCCTGAACAAAGGCTTTCTCATTCCCGTGCTCAATCACTTCACCATCACTGACAACACTGGCACCATTCCCTTGACCCTCTGGAACGACAAAATAAAAACAGTAATAATATACCATATTCCCATTCTCAATATTGAACTAGAGCTACAGCTTGCAATGGAGGCTAATCCGGGGAAATATATTAAAAAGTATATGCATTTGAAAAATCCCCCACATTATCCTTCATTACAAGCCACTTCAAATCCTGACAACACTATCACTAATGTGCGATTTGAGGCATTTAACCTTTTGGCCTCCTCGAAAAGAAATACATAATCAACTACATATATTTTAATTACACAACTTCACAAATCACTACAACCAACAATTCTATATTTTCAGTAACTACAGTAGTTTTCCGCAATACTTCGTCACTCACTCATTATATCAATTTAAAGAACCTTTGGTTAGTTTCTGCACACCTTATTTTTTTCACTCACGCGATCAACAACCTTTCTTTCAACGAAAACAAAAGAAACCTTTGTATGATGATAGAGTTCACTTCCCACAGAATTGGGTTGGAGCACAAACATAGCCATCACTTCTTTAAAAGACACAAACATGACGACCAAAAAACCGAGAATTGCATTTATCTACTAATTTTAATATGAAACCGAAGTTTTTCAAATTAGGGCCCCTGTTTGCTGTCATTGGACTTACTTGCTTTCATTTCATTGCAAAGCAACTTACCAAAGTTTTTCTAAATAACACCCTAGCAACCATTTTTCCAATGGTTGCTAGAGTGTTGTAAGATTTCAACTTTTCATCTTGTTGAAATCTGCATCTTTTGGCAAAGTTCAGGTTTGCAGTTGCTTCTTCCAAAATCATTTATTACCAGATGTCAACCAGGATGTGGCACGCCGATTTTTCGAATAACACAGTTTTTAGGAAACTTAATAAATATTCTATTTATTCAACTTATATTAAGGACACCCTTACTAATTCAAACGTATTTTTGCGCCATTTACTCAATATACGGGAAAGCAAACCTTAACAAGCGTTATTAAAATCCAAAAAAAAAAAAAAAACTGGGGCTAATCACACATTTTTCGAAGACAATCAACAATATTTTTAAAAAGCTTTAAAATACAAAGCAATGTATAACATTATTTTCCAAATTGAACCTTAATTATCTCTGAAAAATGCATGGTTACCCCCAGTTTTCTTTTTGAATGCCAAAAGTACTTGCTAAATTCTGCTTTCTCCTCATAGCTTCGAACCGCGCAAAAATATCCCTGTATTAATAATCACCGCCGATACGAAATCCGAATATTTCGAAATGCGCAGAACGTATCCGCAATAACAATAGTAGACACCGGTTTTAAGATTTCATCCACCTTACTTACAAAGCCTGAAAGACTCTACATGAATCAAGTAAGCGTTTTAATAAGCATACGCTGCATGTTGCTAGAATACAGTTTCGAACCCAAACTTAATGTACCTAATAGGCTTGCCCTCGATTCATATTACAACAGGCTCAATTATAACCCTCAATTTTATTACTAAACGGATACCTATACTGGAAAAACTTGTTTAACGAGGATCAAGTTCAACATGCGGTGGCTTCAAATAGTTGACGGGAAAAGAACAAAAGAAACTTCTGCTCGCAGAGTAGATTTCGTCAGCCACTTTAAATTCTTATCTAGTTTATTGCTCTAAACTCTTTCCCAGACATTACTAGCAACGTACAAGAGGGGTAAATCACTCAAGAACATGCTTATTAAAGCAAAACTCACAATTAAACGTTTCACAATTATTTGCAACCTCAAACCTACAAAACACAAACCGTCCAGGCCTATCACATTCTTTCAAATATTTCTAGAAAATAACCCATTCACATAGTCCATTATGGTTGTCCATGAACTAGAAATCAGCGAAATGTACCAACCCGGTATAACCAGCTCTCAGTAAGATACTCCCGGTCATTGATTTCAAACTCAATTTTTTATTCAATACAACAGAACAGATTTGATACTTAACTACAGTAAGTGGAAAAATTAACAGTAACTTAATAATTACAGGTAAATATACAAAATGGTGAAATCAATAACTTTCCTGAAATTTTGATATTTCATTTCTATGAACGAACTACAACAAATGCAAAAATCAACGGTACGCGTTCTACACCATAACTATTTCACTCTTATCAATTTAGTTGTTACAGAAAATAGTGAAATATTTCAAAAGTAACAATTTTCCTAAAATTTAATAGTTACAAACTACAACAAATCGAAAACATCAACATAAGCTTATCGTTTCCAAGTATTTCCTTCTACATCACCACACGTTTAACAATCCTTTTGTTGTTATACAAAATGGTAAAATTTTTCAACAGTAACAACTTTTCTAAAATAATATCATCTGTTGTGCTCTTGACTGACGCGCCGATCATTTCTTCAAGAATATCTTGAAATACTACAAAATGAAGAAATCCTTCATCCGACTTATCATTATTCTCGACCAAAAACTTAATCATCAAGTTCTCTTTACAGGAAGCGCTTCTAACAATGTGACCACAATGGTTGCACTTCACAGTTGCCGAAGAAGTAAGATGACTGATCCTTTTATTGCAGTGTACACGCTGCTTGAAACGCGAGAATTCTCCTATAGAGTGAATAGTCTCTACCTTCATTTCGAGGTCTGCAATGTCTTTTTCCGGTGTGATGTTTTCCACTACAAGGTTCTTCTTCAAGTTGTGATCAACTTTTCTTTCAATCACTGTATCTACAGTAGTGTTCAGATGAGCAGTATATCCATCTCTACGCAATCTTACTTGCTTGAACGTATATACCTCTTCTACTTTCACTTCTTCGATCTTGCTCTCCCACAGTATCAGTTTGATGCTGGCAGTTTCATCTGCAATGTAGCAATTCGTTTTTTTCAACTTTGAAGCCCCCACACTTTCTATTTCATTGTCTTTGTAGACCAATTTACCTATTACATCCACCATGTCCATATCAACTGCATTATCTAACATTGACTGCAAACTCAAATAGTTAGTGTCGTGGCCCTCACTGAACTGGAAGTTATACTCAGAAGTTGCTGGCGAAGACAGCTTCGTCATGTCGTTTATGAAGATAGTTCGACCATCTTTCGCGGTGTTATACCGTTCAATTTTCACTGCAGTTTTGGTACGAACTCGATCATCGAAAAAACTTCGCTTCAACCGTGAAAAGCAAACGGCTGGCTGTATTCCACATGCTGACTGAAGCTTAAGGTTGAAATATTCCACAGATCCTGACTTACTGCGTTTCAATGGGGACATACTTTCAATATAGGCGATTAGTGGCGAAGCTGGTCGTTTCTTTGAACTTTGAGATCCTGTAGAAGATTCGGATACAGCATTTTCATGCTTTTCAGACAAAGCTTCGTTTTCTGCAAAAACACTGAAGTTGTAATCGGCAGATAGCAAACTGTGTTCAGGTAAAGTTTTGTCTTGGTCAATTCCAGTTGCGAAGTCCTTGTTTTTAGACACAGCTTCTACTGTAAACGAAATGTCGCTTCCAGAAGAAATTTCTGTGGACTTCACTTTTTTCGATTTAGCAGCCCGAGACATAGTCGACGAACGCAAACACAAAGACTAAGTACAAACTGAAACTATCCCAAAACTACAAAATGCATTGCGAAGTATCCTTTGACAGATAAATGAGTTAATGCGTGCAGTTTTATATCACCAAAAGGATCGGAATCCTCCAATCACATAATGCCCATTTCTTTAGAAGAGAAGTGACCAATAGAAAATGCAGAAAATAAACCAATGAATGAAGACAGGATTTGAAATCCAATTACCTTTTTATCAAAACAAGTGAGAATTGTCACGTACAAACTTTTACTAGGGTAAAGTTCAGCTATTTGTTAACCAATGAAGTTATCTCAACAGTGTTGATCACGTGTAAAAATCTGGGAAAGATCACGAAAACGACCTTTTATCACGTGAATTCGGCGAACTTATCACCAAAGTGGCTAATAAAAGAAAATACATTTATTTTTAAAAGAACCGCAGGCGCCCCAAACTCATAACCCGATTTTGCAATGCATAACTATTATGTACTAAAACAGTTTAATGGTAAAAAGACTTAAAAATTAACTTAAGTTGAAAAACTGAACGTCTTTCTCTCGCAATAAACTTTTCCTATCTCAAATATGTTGTCCACTTTTGTTTTGTGTCGATTCATTAGCCATTACTGATTTCACTATATCAGCAATGGCTAATGAATCGACACAAAACAAAAGTGCGTTGTATTGCAAAATCGCCTTATCAGCTTGAAGCGCCTGTGGAAAAACTTAAGTCGTCAACGAAAAGATTAAAAATCAATCGCCTCTTGTTATAAACAACTGACAATTTTTTAGTGGCCTTAACTTCGAGTATTAACTAGCCAATCAATTTATATCCACACTTTTCATCACATGTATAAACCTGGAAGAAATTACAGAAAACTCCTTTTTGTCAAGTGCATTGTTGTAAACAACTTAATATTGTCACGTACAATACTTTGGTTAAGGAGAAAGTCCAAATGCATAACTCAAAAAATTTGTTTTACCAGTTTCAATTACGTCTAAAAATATAAAAACATCACAGAAAACAATTTTGAACACGTCAATAACCCATTTTACAGTTATTTCCTCAGTCACCTACCCTATGAAAGACTCCGAAACTGCCGGTGACATTGTATTGATACAGACCTCACTCCACATTAACAATATCACAATAGGATCATCGGCAACCTCACTTCAATTCTTAGCCCACATAACCTAGCTACAATGTAAAATGATCTGTTATGTAAAGTCAGTACCTAAATAAACAATAAAAGGAAACAAACTAGTTTTGGAGAAAATTTAAACCGTCAAGACTATGACGAAAATAATATTTTCAATTAAGTCGAACAATTCTCCTTAGTTGACCATATAGTTCAGTAGACTAAGTCGTAAGCATTAACTTCATTCTCTATCACCAATCTATGAATAACATAATCATAATATATGGATTTGCCATATGGCAATCCAATCTTAAAATCCGTATCATTTCCCGTTTCCTCTGTCGGAAATCAGGAAAGTTCCGTAATGGACTTGTTCCTATCACTCCCCTTCCACGTATTGCCTTTATGCCTAGAGTCCCCTGCACGACATAGCAAAAATGCCCACATTCAAGTAGATTTTATCCGGTGAACACAATACACCGTCTGTCTTGTTTATCCAATCTACCTTCCATTCTTTAGCTCCATAAGGGTACATTTTGTTTAAATATCCTCCAAAACGCCATTTGCGTTTCAATCTTCGACCCCATCCCAGGTTAATGAAATATTCTACTGTATCACACCACAGAAACCTACGCCTTTCTACTACCCCCTTAAATCCTACCAAAATACGCACGGAAGACTTTACGAAAAAAGACACCAATTAGAAACGAAGAAGAAAAAAAGCAACGCAGAAAAAAAAAAAAAAAAAACACGAACAAGTCCCACCCATTTTCCGACTGCGATTGCCATACAAGCAACCCAGTAAATAATGTTTTCGCACTCATACAGTGTTAGGGTGTTTGGCAATGACTACCAAAATTTGAGAAAGACCAACACGCACTAAAGGCAACCCAGTTTACGCTCACAGAGCGTCTTGTTTAACATTGGTGATAACAAAAGAAATGTTGAATGGTTGTTGAAGCAAAGTTTAACGCTTTGAAACTCATTCGACACTTCGATTAGGGTTGAGGGGGGAGGGGGGGGGGAAACGGGGAAGGGGTGTGTGGGGCAAACGCTTTCAAAATTACTGTCAAGTTAACAAAATCAAACGGATGTTGAAACAAATGTTGAAGCCCTTTACTCGGGCCTTAACGTTGCAGATTTGCAGAGAAAGGGAAAGAAATAAACAAAACTTGGAATTGCACGTGCATAGTCATTCATTGTTTTTCTCGTTAAATAATATTGTTTTTGTGGCGTTCAAATTGACGTATTGACGCATTGTCGTTATTCTTTTGTTTATATTCAAATTAGACCTTGATGCCTCGTTCAAGGCAAAATATTCTTTTGAATTTTAAGCTTAAGAACGAGGCATCAACGGCTAATTTGAATAAAAACAAAAGAATATTTAAGTGCCGGCCATTTTGAAAAACACTGGGTATGTTAAGGTCGTGCTCAGAGTCAGCGGGTACAAAAGGCGGTTTTTCCTTGATGTCATCACTGTCATGTCATGCTGTCATGTTGGTGTATTCCAAGAAAATGGTTGCAATTCACCCAAAGATCTGTCAATAGCACCATTCGATCTTCTACTAACAACTTTAAAACACCATTATTCACATAATTACATTCACCTAGGAATTGGTTGCAAACCATCCATATCTCGTACCTACTACGAAAGCTTGTAGGTACCATCCGGGTTGTTGAAAATCCGACAACAAAGTTGTGAAATCCGACATCCGAGTTGTAAAATGTGACATCTGAGTTGTGAAAATCCGGCATTCGACTTGTAAAAATCCGACATCCGACTTGTTGAAAATCTGACATCCGACTTGTAAAAATCGTTTTTGTGTCTTGGAAACTGATTTCCTTCCCTGCCAACTTTATAGTTGGTTGGAAGTTCTTCGCTTGTGCAATGAACAGGTTGATTTCCTGTTTATCTACGTCCCATATTGAGAAAACGTCATTAATGAAGCATTCCATATTGTTTGTTTAACTTTGCTCTGTAAGATTTTCACAACTCGAATGTCGGATTTTTGCAAGTCGGATGTCGGATTTTTACGAGTCAGATGTAGGATTTTCAACAAGTCGGATGTCGGATTTTCAGAACTCAGATGTCGGATTTTTACAACTCGGATGTCGGATTACACAACTTTGTTGTCGGATTTTCAGCAACTCGGATGGCACGTACAAGCTTTGGTACTACCGTACACGATATGACTATGCGACTAGGTTTGAATCGAATTCGTGTCTTTAGACTTCTCCAGTGTTCTCTTCCGTAAATGACAGCACAGTTTTCGTGACGTCATAGGTCTGTTGGGTTCTCGCGCAAAGTGAATGATATCTAATGAGATAATCATTCAAAAGCGTGATGTAGAATAGGGCACTCGATCATAGTCCATTACTGAGCGATCTGAGATAAAAAAAAAACCAAAAAAACCACAATAACCGCAATATTTTTTTGGCAATTAACATGTTAATAGCTGTGTTTCATGATTCCTTGAGTACGACAACATCTTATTCCAAAATTTTATTTCACCCGCGTTCCACCTGCAATTTAACCAACTGAATGTTGATTATGTGAAAAATGTCTTACCTTTCTGGACACTAGCAGCATTTTGCAGTGCTGTGAAGAAAATGAATAATCGTAGTTAAAATTTCATAAGATTTCTTCAGGACAGTGGGCGGAAAACGAAAATCGAGAAAATTTGAATCATTACGATGAGTTCGAAACTAGATGTCGAAATAACTTATAAGTCTAACTTATTTACATCTTTTTAATGAATTTTTTCTCAACATACTGGACAGCATCATGATTTGAAAGCGCATGTTTTGTATAGTCGATGTTTAAAATTTGATAGGAAAGTTAACACTACAAAAAAAATATATATATATCCGAAGAGCACATTTAATTTACAAAGTTTGCATGGCGCTTCGGGTGGTAAAATTTAC
>NC_090896.1:44803504-44838504 GCF_036669925.1 Montipora capricornis
AAACGTTCAGTTTTCGGCCTCTTCAGCAAGGAAAGACACACTACCAACTCCCCGGTATGGCCAGTGCTGACAGTGCTGATAACGAGTTTCGAGAAACGTCGCCAGAAATGAACCGTAAAAACTTTTTATGAAACGATGTAAAAACAAACAAACAAACAAACAAAAAATACCTGAGATCATACACAAAACAGATTAACAACGCTTCTTGAATAACGCTTCTTGAATGTCCCGTTTATAAGAGCGGGTCATAAGTTAGCAAGGGTGTAGAGTCCTTTATACGCATATACGCCCGTGCGTACAGCTGAAATCTGGAAAATGTCTATTTTTTATTTCCAGAAAGCATTATTATCATAAAATCGGGATGATTGATAAATCTTTCGCATTACATTAGTGTCGTTATCCGTCTGAAGGTTAGACATGTCTCGCCTTTTTCTTGAAACCTCCTTGATGGCGTCGCTGCTTTAATTTTTTTCCAAGAAAGGATAAAGGGGACAGAGAAGGCATCCCCCATACACAACACCCTACTCCATAGGCAATTTGTCTCGAGTTATTTTTAGAATCGGGATAAAGTTACTTCGCGCGCTGCGTGGATGTTTCGTGGAGGTTTCGCACGACTAAACGCCGTGCAAAACATGTCGGGCGAAAGGCAATGAAAGCGTAAAGAGATCGAGAGCATTTCTGAATATTGACGCGAAATGAGTCGGTGCTCACCTGGGAAAAGGGAATCGCTAGATTCTTTGACAACCCGTGAAATCAGTTTAACTCTAAGTTGTCGTAACCTCAGTGCTTTAATAAAATGAGAAATTTCGCCGGTCTATTGAAACCCGTCGTTTGTACAATAAAGCAAGTAGGACGCCAAGTTTTATTTTTGTTGAATAATAAAAGACTAATTGCTCTCTTCAATCTGTAAATTATAAATGATCCTGAGAGAATATTCAGTGTGTTAAGGATTTCCCTGCTGCACTGTTAGCTCACAAGAGAAGAAGGGCGATTGTTTTTGAATTTCCGTTTCGCTGACACAGATTTAGCAGAAATATCTCTGTAGTCGTTTTCGTCGACAAAACTAAATAGCAATATCGCTATCCGCGTCTTCCGCCATTTCGTTCTGCGTCAATTCGTGAAGGACGCGTGGCTATGAGCGTGGGTCATCCACGCGGAACACATTCGCGCTATGTGATTGGCTGTTGTCTAATCCCCCTTGGGATCTGTGGTCTTAAAAATAACTCGAGACGAATTACTTATGGAATAGGGGGTGTATGGGGGATGCCTTCTCTGTCCCCTTTATCCTCTTTGTTTTTTTCCTGTAGACATTGCACCTTACCGTTAACACATTTTAAGAGAAAAAAAAATTAAACAACTAATATTTGCATTTTCCTTTGTATTTATTTATTAACGGAAAATATCCTGTGGAAAACACAGGATACAGCATTTCTGAGCTACAGATCTCCCTAGTTTGCAGTACCTTCGGAATTCGGAGGTCCAACCTTTGTCCGTGCATGTGTACACCTTCAAAACCTCACGCTACGCCCATGGTTAGAAGCTGGTATACATACATAGTTTGCGTCATATATTCCGGTTGGTGAAGGACTAATTTTTGAGTGAAATTGTCTGTAAACAACAACACCGGCATGCTTATATTTATCACAGAGGCAACATTAAGTTAAACGTTTGATGAGAGTCTTATTTCTACCTACGAAAACTCTTACTTCCTGCAATAAAAGAAAACAATATGTTATTTTTGAACTACACAGTGAAAAAAAAAATTGTGAAAATCAGAAAAAGATTGACAGACAGTTGGATATGAGCAGGACTTCATTGACGATAAAACATGTCGAAAAAGGGCCGAAGAATACAGGGAACGCTCCGGCTTAGCTACAACAATCCGAATTTTCAAAAAGGACACGTCATAGCTAAGTCGCGTCTCACTTCAAATGAAACGTGTTATTTGTACGGGAGGCCAACGTCCCACGTAAGATACTTGCAGGCTTGTCTAAACCAGTGACACTTTGAAACGTGGTAGGTGTCCCTTTTCGGGTCCATCCTACATATCGTGAAATCCCACAGGTTAGGCAAGAATTCGATAACTGTTAATCCTGTTTCACCCATTTATTCACTGAGTGAATTGTTTTTTTTATTTTTTATTTTTACTTTTTAGCTTATTTCGAGGAAATACTTGTTGCTTCATATCCAGGGTAGGCTTTAAAACATTTTTTGAGCCAAATGGTTTTTGCGTGAATCTGCTTACCCGAACTTTTCCTCGAAAAAAACGACAAATACCCGACAAATGCTCGTTTTGTTGTTGGTCTCGGCATATTTCCGGTAAATTCAGGTATATGTCTCGTGAAGAAGAGTTCAGAACTTAATCATAAAGCCATCAGTGCCGCGCGCCATGCTAGTAGTAAGTGTTGCTTCGAAATACCAGCCCAATAACAGGTGGCAAGCGGTCAATCCGTGAGAAGTAACGCAATCTCCGTCGATTGATGGAAGTCAAAGATTCTCTTGCCGATGCTGCCCTTGATGTTTTTCAATCCCAATATCTAGGACACCCATGCTAAGATATGAAACATACACTTATAAGCATTGTTCTGTTCGGTAAAATCCAATTCCTGGACGCAAAAACGTTGTGATTTTTAGAGTTTATCTGGTTTATTTTTGTGCTTTGCCTTTTGACAACCTTACGTGACTCGTGCACTTGGCAGGAGTTGACAACTTACATCTGCCTTTTATGTTAGCAAACGGTTTTAAATTATATCAGATCGCTGGATAAACACGTCTTGGTTTCTGAAAGCTGATAACATTAAACCACCTTTGCTCAAACTGATTTCTTATAGTATTTTTCCGAGTTTTCAGCATCGCCCCGCTGAGCGAGGAAAGCTCAAATTTCAGAAAAGTACTAATTGTATTTTTTGGCCTCAAAAATTGTCTGTTAAGTTGCCAGTAGTTTTGGAAACAGATTTTGGAAGAAGAGATAACGCTCGTTAACGTGGTATAAGACTCTTTACTGAAATCGAGGTACCAGTCGACGATTTTGGGCTTTGAAATTTGCCATTTTTTCATGGAACGGAAATGTTCAAAATATTGAAAATTATGAAAAATCTCCAAAATATTACATTTGCGTTGAAACTGAGTAAATCACCCTTAATTATGTACTTTTCTGAATAAGTTATTTGCTGTTCGCATCACAATTGATTTGATTTTTAAAACGATTTTTTCGTGACACACCGTCTCGGGGCATGTAAAACTCGATCCGAGAGCCGCGAAACCGATAACCCCCCGTATGTCTAAAATATTTATCGGATCGAAGTAAAAATTATATTTATGTTATCAGCTTACCCAGTGCTACTTTGTGAATTTTTTTGAGAGTTTTCGATTTTTCACTTTTGCAGACGTCTGGTCGATATTTACTGACATCCGCTCTTAAAGCCTCGCGACCTTGGGAATTTACATCCAAGATTTGCTTCGTGTCGACTTGACAAAGAGTCCAAATTGCCGCGGCATAGGCCGTCATCATCGCCTTACTCAACTTCTAGAAAATGAAACGCTCGATGTATTGCATGTGTTTTAGCCCCTATAAAAAATCGAGGAGTGGGAAATATATTGTACGTATTGAATAAAATAAAACTTATCGAAACGAGCCATCTGATGATGTGAAAAAAAGACTCAATTCAAAGCAAACAACCGTTTTATTAATGAAACATACAACTCAATATAAATCGTTATTGAACTGGCCCCAGTAATCCGGCTCTCATATGCCTTTTTGACGGTTTTGCAAGGAAGGCAGGAGGATTTTTACAAACCTTTCCTTTTTCAGTTTTTGGTCAAAATAAGTTTGAGGATTTCATTTCACTCCTGGATCGATGGCAGTTGGAAAGCCTTGTGAAAACGTTTGGACGAACAAAACGAAAAATTGGACGAAAATGTAATAAAATAAGGTTCGAAACTTGGCAAAACTGCAAGTTGCCAATAACTGGACGGTCCCATCATTAATTAAGAATTCGAGTCGTCGAGAATGAAGTTGCAGCAATAATTTCCAAATGGAAAAGAAAAAAGGTATATTTCTTTAGCACTAGCTTCGGTTAACTATTACACAATTAATCCAAAAGGTGGAACTGAGTCACAAAGAAAACCAACCATTATTTTTTTTTCAGTTCTTAAGAATAATTCAGTAATAGTTACTACGAAATTTTCCATCAAGACTCCAAAATTGTCTAAACCATTTTATATCTTTGATATGGACAAAGACAAGCCATGCAATAAATTGATTATTTCAGACTCACCCAGGAAGATACCAAGAAAAATAACTGCCCAAGAGGGATGAAACATATCATTGAAGTTATCAACGCAAGTGCGTGTTTCTTTAAGAGCCCACGACAAGTGAATCAAGGTCGTCGAACTACTCTGCACGTAACATGATGTGATATGGTGTTTATTTGCCTGAATCAGCTGTTAAATTACTTATAAGGCATATTATTTTCCATATATTCAGGGAGATAATTACCGTTACAAAATTGCCATGTCATCACTGTTTGGTTAGAAGACAGCTTGTTAAAAAAATAGAACATTGTAGAAAATTAAAGCATGTTGAAACGGAAAATAAAATATATCGAAGATCTAAGCCAAACGGGCGTTTCCGTCTTCGCTATATTCGCAGATTTTAATGTTAAATTTGTTAGTGTGATAGCCACCGACCCAAATATATATCTAAAAAAGGAATATTGCTTTATCAAAAGTGGCTTCGTGACTCGATTTTCTCGATGTTTCTTAATTTTGCTTTTCATGAAATGGAAAGAAATTTTCATAGTAAGACCTTAACATCCCTGATCCATCACGTGAGGACGTTTAAGTCAACTCGTTAACTGGATATTAGTATAAATACACAGGTGACTATACAAAAGCGCGCGCTCTCATTGGCTCGCTATCTCGGATTATCAGCCGATAATCACCTCGACGGACAAAATGGCTGCCAGTAGTCGTTTTGCCACTGTAAAGTGAACATGATTTCGCGAAAAATGTTTTTTTTTTCTCTCTTTTTTGAAATAATCACCTGTGTATTTACACTAAAACAATTATTCGCCTCAGGCTCAGTGTTGTTAAATATTTAATTGCATGTAAATTTTGTTCTTCCCCTCTGGGGGATTCAACTTTCAGATAAAACGGAAAGAGGAGACTTGCTCGATACAAAGAGCCAACCCAAATCGTGACATGAGATCTAGCAGCACCGTTCATCTTACTATACCTTTCATTAAGGGAACGTTTCAAAACTCATCATTGAAAGCCTTCAATCAGCTTCGATTCCAATGAACATTACAAACTTAGACCTCAGTTGCGAGAGAGACTAAACGATTTTTAAATAATGAAAGAGGCCAAACTAAAATACAAAAGTTAATTAATTCACTATTGGGATGGGATAGTCAGCGGTCAAAGTGGCGATCGGATGTTTGTGCTTTTGCTCTCGATATTTTAGGCCCTCTATTCATTTCTGTTCCTACTCCAATCTCGTACCCAGAGTCCTCGGGCTTCTTGGCCAGCGGGTGAACGCCCGGAGAGACTCTGGGATAATCGACTTGAACTATATTTTTGATTGGCCGCTTGCGTGAAAATGGCAGTCCGACAGGAAGTGGGTAAGTAACTCGGAAGCCCCAGAATTTGGAGGGAGATTCAAAATCTTAAACTAGTTTCAGTGCTGTTTGATTTTTTTCTACCTCAGAAATATATAAATCACAAAATTAATAAGACGACGAGGTTTAAATTATGTCTTATACCGCACGGGAATTTTCCCACGCCGCTAAAAAGTGATTACTGTTGCTGTTGCAAAAGTACCGTGGAAAACAATACATCAGTCTCTTTGAGGAGAAATCCGTGGAATAAGGTCTTGTCGAAGCCATTCAGAATTACGGGAACATCAAATTGTAGTAGAAGAGGACATTTGTGTCGTTTCCACAAAAAAATTGTCTATCGTGTTGCTTGCACGATGGCATTCTGAACGATGGAATGTACGCTGAAACACTAAAAATACACTTACCGAAAGCGTCAGAGGTTTCATTTTCACTTGCTCTTACAGCAAGCCAATGATCATTTCTCCAGTTTCTTTGTGTGTAAGGCTAAAATTCTTGTTTCTCGAACACTGCTCGCCTCGACTAGCTATTGCTACCTGCGAGCAGTGCAGATTGAAAAATGTATTATGTAATGAAATTCTACAATAAACTAAACACTTTCAACCCGCCATTTCTACTGTTTACGGTTTTCTCGTTTTCTGTTTCCGTTTAAACTCAAGCATACGTAATAAGACCGGAACCCAAGTTTTTTGGGAAAATGTAGTCGATTATCCCAGAGTCTCTCCGGGCGCTCACCCGCTGGCCAAAAAGCCCGAGGACTCTGGGTACGAGATTGCTCCTACTCTTGAACGTAACCAGCCCTGGAAATGAAGAGAAAGGTAAAACAACACTCTACAGGCCAATGAGTTTCGTTTCTCTGTTTGCAAACGTATCACCGGATTTGCGGCTCTTGCTCCTTGACGCCAGCGCCCGTGTTCGTGTTTCGTCGGAGAGTCTTCTTAGCGTCACGTGTACAGGACTACCCGAATTCTGATTCAAGATATCAACTTATGCGTGTTATTGTCAGTGGAGACATGGAATGAAATCCTGGCCCTACAAACTACTCTGTTTGCAACAAAGTACTGAATTGCCAGAAACCATCGAGCATTAAGTTGCGACCAATGCACGCTGTGGTGCCATATGAAATGCGGTGAAGTGAAACTCAAGGATGACAAACGTCTCCAGCAAATGGATCAGTTCAACTGGATTTGCCCAGCATGTTTTTTAACCGCCTTACCTTTTGCTGATGCCTCAATTTTGTCGGACGAAGGCGAATGTTGTGCACAAACACTGAACACGTCGAACTTGTCAAACACCAGTGTGAATTCCCTCCCAGAATTCATTAAATCAAGAAACAATGATGACCGGCAGATCCTTATAATGCATTTGAACATCAATGGAATCCAAAATAAATTTGAGGAGGGGAAACAGCTTATGAAAGACATTAAGGTGTTCATTCTTACAGAAACAAAAGTTGATGCAACTTACCCTACTGCACAGTTCAAAATCAGTGGTTATGACATACGCAATGACCGTACCCAGGGTGGCGATGCTATTCTGGAATTTGTATCCTCGAGAACACCATCCAAGAAATTAGCACGTCACCGTAAATTTTCAACTATTGAAACGTTAATTGTTGAAGCCAAATTTGGAAAACATGATGTAGTAGTGGTGGGAATCAAAAGACCCCAAAAATATATCGTTGAGCTCTACTACCTCAGGTTAGAAGAAGAATTGAATGACATCTGCACCTTTGCTTCACTTCAAAACCAATTCATTATATTTCTTGGGGATCTTAATCTAGATCGATTGAGACCTGAACGAAGACAGGGCAAGATACTGTTGGATTTGGAAGATATACATGGCTATTCCTGTCTAATTGATAAACCCACTAGAATAACAGAGCACAGCCAAACCCTTCTGGATACCATTCTCACTAACAAGCCATATCTGTTTCAAGGATGTGATGTCTTTAGCACAGAGCTGAGCGACCATGCACTGGTATACAGAATATTGAAAATCAAGGCTACATATGGTCACATATCATCCAAGTAAAATTATCACTTTTCGAAATCTTAAAACCATCAACAAAGAAGAACTGAACTATGATCTGCATATGACACCGTGGAATATCGAATGTTGGAGATATCTTCGATTCCATCGAGGATAAGTATAGCTTCTGGGACAAGTCACTGAATTATGTCTTGGATGGACATGCGCCGTTTATAAAGCTAAGGGTACGAGCACAAGACGTCCCTTACATGACAAGCGAATGAAAGAGAGCTATTAGAAACAAAAGGAAGTTTCAAAACAATTCAGTAAAAACAAAACACAGTCAAACCTGGAACTCAAAAACAAATGGCGTAATGAGGTTACCAAATCAACAAGCAAGTCAATCAAGTCCTACTGGCAAAAGGTATGAAATAATCTGAACTCTAACCCTAAGAAATTCTACAATACCTTTAATCCCTTCTTGAACCATAAAATGGATGAATGTGCTGGAAGCAACATCACTCTTAATATAAACGGTGAACTAGAAACAAATCAGGAAACTGTTGCGGAACACTTTGCTGACTATTTCTCTACAATGGCAAACAACATTGGCGGGACAGACATCCTAAAATTAAAGGAAGAAAATTTTAGCGCACGTATTTGTGTACAAAACATAAAGAAAACGCTGAGTGGGTCTGACAGACCACCTTTTACTTTCTCCAACGTCCAGCCAGCAGAGTTAATCAAAGAAATGGAAAGTCTGAACGCCAATAAGGCTTCGGGTCATGATGGCTTGCCTCCCAGGCTTCTTAAAATGATCTCAAAGGGAATAGCCCCATCATAATGTACGATTTACAACACTTCCATAGAGACGGCAGCATGGCCGGAAACTTGAAAAAGGGTACATGGACTCCTGTATTTAAAAAAAGATGATAGACATGACACAAGCAATTATAGATCAATCACTATTTTACCTGTTGTGTGTAACATTTATGAAAAGTTATTGAGCAAAGAAATTACAAAATTTATGGACCCCATCCTCACTGATAACTTAACAGCATACAGGAAATCACACAGCCGCGAGACAATCCTAGTCCGACTTGTATAAGAATGAAAAATGGAGATAGATTGTGAAAAACTGGTTGGCATGCTGTCTACTGATATGAGTAAGGAATTTGATTCACTTTACTCTCCTCTTCTTATAAAAAAAAAAAAAAAAAATTGGAATCATATCGCTTCTCGGACAAAGCCCTAGACCTAGTTCGTTCCTATTTTTATAATAGGCAAAATAGAGTCAAACTCCCATCAATGTTAAGTCAATGGAGAGTTCTCAGTGAAAAGACGATGCCCACAAGGATCTTGTTATGGCCCTTTGTTATGGAATATTCACCAAAATGACTTGAATTACTTCTTTACAGACAGAAATATCTCAATGTAAGCTGATGACCACCAGGTGTTTGTATCGGGCATTACACTTCAAAACGTGCAAGACCCACTTCAAAAAGTACGGGACGAGATCACTGTATGGTTCGATCATAATTTACTGCAAGGCAATTTTAAGAAGTATCAAACGATCGCTTTTGGCTCAGACAGAAAGTACCCTGACAAAGCTATGAATATAAAGATTGGACTTGAGGACATTTCAGCAAAAGGATGAAATGAAATTTCTTGGAGTTTTGATAGATAGTGATTTAAATTTAGTAAACATATCACCCACGTATGTACGTAGGAAGGCTAGTCAACAAATAGGCTTAACTGATTAGAGTGTAATGTGAAGTGTTAGTTTTTTACCCCATATGAACCATGTGAGCGTTAGCCCTACTGATGATGGAAATGGGCCCACACAAGGACAGGGAAAAACTCGGACCATGGTGGGAATTGAACCCACGACCTTCGGGTTAGATCACCGCTGCTCTACCGACTGAGCTACTGAGCTATTGGTCAGACGGGAGCAGGTCGTGGGAACTGAAGATGTTAAAGTCACGGCAATGAACATGTTCAAGTACAAGGAAGGAAAATGTTTTTGTAGCTCAGTCGGTAGAGCAGCGGTGATCTAACCAGAAGGTCGTGGGTTCAATTCCCACCATGGTCCGAGTTTTTCTCTGTCCTTGAGTGGGCCCATTTCCATTGGTTGGGCTAACGCTCACATGGTTCATATGGAGTAAAAAACCTAGCACTGACTTCACATTACGCTCTAATTAGTTAAGTCTGTTCAAATATAAGTGCTGCACTGCCACCGTTTGCAAAAACGTAATCCTTCCTTGTACTTGTATCTGTTAATTGCCGTGACTTTAACATCTCCCTGTAAACTATTACCAGTATGGTAAACCAGAATAGCTTGCATGCAAACTGTTTCACTGGAATTACTTTGACTTTTGAGCTTGATTGAGATACATGTACAAGTAAACCTCCAAAGTACCATTGAAAGCAAGCAATGTTTAAAAAATTGTTTTGCTTTTTTAAATAATTACAATTACTGGTACACTAAACCAAGACAGCCAACATGTAAACTGGTTGACTGAACTATTAGTTTGACTTTGACTTTGAGTTCTTTTGTCGATTTAGATAAATTTTTAAAATTTCCCGTGGATACCAAAGAAGAACTTCAAAGCAGGACTGAAAACTTAGGAAAACCCTGATCATTTTACAAGAATACCGAGCTATAAATTGTAATTTAGTGAGCTGGTCACTCCATTTTATTCAACTTCATAAAAGTTTGAAGTAAATGACTACAATATTAATTTACGTAACTTAGGTGACATAGCCAGATTGAGATGGTCTTAGTTGGTCAAATTGGAAGGAGCTTGTTCATGTTACACCCTTACATGTACTTCAAATTGGTTTGCTGTTGGCACAAAATTACATTTTTTAATGATGGCATGACAGGACAGCTTTGGGATCACATTTGCAGTGCAATATGGACTTGTGCACAAGTCAATACATATTAGAAAAATAAACTTGCATTTCTTTGGTAGGGTGTGAGACCTTCCACACTTGTGTCTGGTTAATTTCATTAGGGGCAGATTTTTTTGCACCAGAATATCACCTGTCTTTTTTTTTCTATTTAGGGTTGTTTCCATGCAATTCCGTTGAAATATCGACGTGTTGATCACGTGTTTCACTGGAAAACTGAATTCTTGGAAGCTTACTGATGATTTGTTGTTATTGAGAGCAGTAATAATCAGCAAATTACAGTGAAACCCAGTGTTTTCTTAGAGGCAACAAACAGCTCTTTTAGTGTTTCTCGAGGTATCACTAAGGGACTGCTTTTGATGTGACACACATGAATGCAGCGTAACCTATCTGACATATATGTATTAAGGGTCATCGAATCTGTGTTTTATACCTGAGTGATTTCTTAAAGCCTCATCACTTCTGGTGGTTTTTCTTGTTGACAAACATTGACGCCAAATTTCTTTTTATTTTTATCAATTTTTCTAATGTTCAACCAGGGCACTGGGTAATGTAACGAGAAAAATCACTGTAAGAGCTTGCATCATCGCACTGTATCAAGGAAACCTAACGAAACAGTTCGGTTGAACTGATACCTGTGTGCCGGATTTAAAAGCCGTGAAACATTTTCGGATTTTATGTCACCAATTCGCTATAAACTTCAAATTGATCTTCTAAAAGATTTGCAACCAGCTAGGATTATTGGGAAGCAGTGGAAGGTACCGTTCGGCTTGGAATTTATTGCCTAAAAGGGACGAAATTTTTAAAATTGTCTTGATACACATCTTAATTGGTACTAGGATAACAGTCAGTGTAAAACGCAGACTGTAGACCGGGGGTAAAATGCAGACTGAGGTTATAATTTAACTATTGAAAAAGCCCAAACCCATTAGAAATGCTAACAGTTAAGCCTAAAAACCACTAGGATAATATGTTTTTCTGACGCTGTCAGTTGAATTTTTTCGTTGGCTGCCCCTAGCTATAACATAGCCTGTACAATCCATCAGTTCATTGAGATATTTTGCAATGGTTGAGTGAAAGTTATTAATTTGCCGTGACAGCAAACATGATATAAATGATCACAATTGGTCCACAGCAAATATGGGTAAACTCTCTAACGGCAAAAAAGGAGGAAATTTTACGCAAATATTCATATTTGCATACCTTGAAAATAGGATCCAAACTTACTCCAAATTATTGTTTTTGCAACATGTATACCTGCGTTTGCAGGTTCATCCAAACTGCTTTCTTTGCAATGAAAGCAAAGCTTAGCAAATCTATGTAAGTTTGATGGATTTGATTAAGTGGCAAATGTGAACAAAAGTTACAGCAAACCATTGCATTCACGCAACATTTGCTCACAAATTCTAATCAAGCAAATGTGCGAGTTTACACTCGATTTACCTGCTAGTGTAAATTTAGTTCAAATTTGGTGCACTAAATTTGCCACACATTTGCTCAGCTTGCAAACATGAGTAAATCCATTTTTTCGTCCAGTGCCAGTTCCCACGGCCTGCTCCCGTCTGACCTTGTCAGTCTTGTTCGCTCGCATAGCATTTTAAAGCCAAACAAACCAGCAAACAATTATTTCTGTTCAAAAAGAGTACAGATAATTGTTATTTAATTCCAGCCGTACGGCTTTATCCGGCCCTGCTCGCGCTAATGCGTACGACCCTCAGACGGGTATTTTCCCAATAGTTTTACAATGAAAGCGCGCGCGGGGCCGTACGGGCCATATGATAATTTAAAATTCTAATTTTAAAACTCAGGAAGATCATTCCAAGCGTAGCAAGTTAGACTTATGTTAGATGTCTGTCAGAAACCCTTTTTTATCTCTAGCAGTGAATTTCGCCACCAATTTGCTGATTTACGACACTGTAAAATGTTGATCACGCGACTTACCACGTGATCAATATTATATGTTATAAACGCAAAACAAGGTACATTATTTATTTTCAAGGGAGATTTCATCTTGTTCCAGACAATATAGTGGGAGATATAGCCGATGAAACATATTTTCCGGACCTATTTTACACCCAGTTCTTATTTTCATCCTATTTTAAATTCGATTTTCTAGCTGCACAGCCCATAGGACCTTGAGCTTAAAGATCATTGGGTCTATACATAAATTAAAGGTACATCATCATTAATTACTGATCTGCAAAACTTCAAGTTACGCAAACAGAGAAATGGTACAGGACTTCCAATAACCCCTGTAAGTTTCAAATTTTGGCCACGAAAGGAGTTCAATTATATTTAATTATAAAACAAGCTAAGGAGAAAAAGGAAAGGAACTTTATTTAAGTGTCTAGTCTTCTAGCGCCGGAACACTAATTGGGGGCACTGTAAACTGAAATCAACAAATCAAAAAAATCAGGCGAAACGCGACTGAAGCATTTCTTTTCTCCTCATTTTGGTCAAAGGGGACTGTGTTGCATAAAGCACCAACAATGAAAAGCGCCATTTTTCTTCTTGATGAAAATCGTACTTCCTACAAATTGCTCAAAGGAAAACACCAGTTCGGTTCCCATCTGTTCTCCTTAAGTCCCGTGGGATGGAGGGAGCGTGCGAAAAACCTCCTTACCATGGGAAAGCAAAAGGGCAGTTTGGTCATCACGTGTGCCTACTTGCATCGCATGTGGCCGGCTTTCTAGTCGATTTCGACCTGACGCGATGGTGTTTCTTTGGGTATTTCAACCTTCATCAAACTCGACTCCCATTCATTACATCTGGCTGTGAGATTATTCATGGACCGCACAGTTGCTACTAAGCGGAGACGCCTCTCAGTTTTATGCTTTTGCTACGCTCTTCACAATTTGCAAGGAAGAGTAGCCGTCGGACCATTTGAGTTGTTTTTGTTCTTTATGTCATCTAGGCTCACTTTTTCTTGTTTCCGCCTTCACCTTCAGTGCTCATTTACTTTCTTAACTTAAATAAATTTCCTCCTTCTCAAGAATACGCGTACGGATAAAGTCCCCACGACATATAACCCAAAGAGTATGTATCATTTCAAACTAAGTCAGTTTTTGTTGATTCTCCTGTTCTGCATTGCATGGGCGCTGTTACCGAAGAAAACCTGGCGCTTGCTGTTTCGTCATCTTGTCTTTTCAAGCCAAGCACGATCGCGCAAGACTTCTTCATTTCATTGATGCGAAAAGAAGCCAAAAAAGGATTAACCACAGAATTCAGAAACAGGATGACCGTGGATGATTCCCTGACGATGAAGAACCAATTCTTTTTTACGCAGCTTTCGCAGTGGATCCCTACAACCATGACAGCAAAATATGGAATTAGCGAGAGAATAAGAAACATCAAAATGAGAAATGAGGTTGTCGCAAAGTTTTTTTCCATTTTGGCTGACCTTTCTCGTTTCCTGTCGTTCAAAGAAGTGTTGCTTGGCATGGTGGCTTGTCTCTGAACAGCAACTCGAGATTGCTTCTTCAAAAAGTAGAAGATACCGAGATAAGCTACAGAAGTCGTGGACAGAGGGAACGTGGTGTGTAAATGAATGTCAATGGCAATGTAGACATCTTTTGAAATGTCGGTTAGTTGAAGTGAGGCAAAGATGGACGAGAAAACAATAATGCACGAGTTGCTAACAGCGGCTGTCTTCGGTTTCATTCTTTGGCGATATGTGTGAGGAAAAATAACAGCTACGAAGCGATCGATCGACATCGCGGTCACTAACAAGATTGAGCTGTTGATTCCGATGTAGCTTAATATCTGGACGATTTCCCCTTCTTGTGGAATACTTCGATCGCTGAACACGCACAGAAATCTCACCAGGACTTGTGCAGGGCAGACCACGAGACCAACGAAAAGATCCATTGCGGATATAAACGCCAGGTACACTGAAAACACTCTCTTGAAGCACCGCAAAGGATTTCTTACCATCACCATTAAGATAAAACCATTGGGAAGCGAAACGAAGAAAACCAGCAAAAGGAAAGAAATCCCACTTCCGAGACAGAGTTGATTTTCGAAATTACTATCCATGGCATGCAATAACATAAAAGAACCATAAAATGTACGACTTGCCTTTCACTTGTAAAGTGGGGAATGAAACTTGTCCAAATATGTCAGACCATATTGTTTCACGCCATGACGTCGATAGGCTAACGACACTAATTAGTTCTATAAGTCATTCATGTGCAAACAAAAGGAAACAGCATCACATTGGCTAATTTACTTATCCTTATGTTCTAGTTTTTTATTTACGTTCTTTAGAAAAATCTTAAAAGTAATTATTTGACTTTGTTTCGATTTAGAGCTTGGTAATTCATCCATAAAGTATTTGAAAAAATTTGGCTTAATTCTTGAAGTCAGACGTCATTTTTTGAGCTGGATAGGAAAAGGATTTTTCGCCTTTTGCTCGACATGTATGTGTAGCTTCTATTTTTTGAATTACAGCGACGTGGGTCATTTTAATGCAATATATAAACACAGTGACACCTGCTTTCTATAAAGAACAACAGGAAAACATTTTCCTGTTACTTTTTACATATTTGGTCGATAAGTCGTGGTTTAATTTTGTTTCTGGTTGACAAAAATTCTTTTTTTTTTCAAACTGGTTTACTTTTTTTAGGCCAATGCCCATTTTAACATATTTAAATATCTTTCTGTATAACTAATTTTATGGAGTTTGTATAAAGTAAACTAGAGAAATCATTATTATTATTATAAGATGGATTGTTGTCTCTGATGCTATCAAAGACAATATTAATTATTTATTGCATGTGAACAATAATTTCACTGTCTTTCACTGACAAGAAGGACCACTTTCATAATGAAAAATAGATCCGCAATGCGTACTTGGGGTCTTATGCTTAGCTTAACTCCATTCAGCCCTTACAGAATTTGGTACTACGGTCTCACTTTTACCATGAGTGATTGGTTCAAAATTTGCCATAACAATGCAGCAGTGAAATGAGTTCCTTAGTATGCTTCAAATTTCAGACCTGTTCAGAATTTTACATCGATGACTTGCCACTAAAATTTCTCTTAATGCCATTTGCCAGTTTAGACAACTCTTGCTACACGCTACATCATCTCTATCAGCTATTTACCAGTAACAGAAGCACTAGATTGGCTACGAAACAAGCATGGCACTGTAATACACATGTACATTCACATGATCTTATAAATGATCAAAAGAATGCTGAAATTCAACTAGAAGTCTAAGATGATTCATCACTAGATGAGGCGTTCAATGAACAAGTACTCTCAGAGCTTGGTGCAAATCCCCACACAACTGGAAATCAGTCCATCACCAGTAACAATGTATAAACAGCCAAGAGAAATATCTGATGACCAATTACGTCGATCAGTTACATGTAGATCATTACATAATAAAAAACGCAACCTAAAGCTTACAACAGGGTGCTTTCATGGACTAGAAATAAAATGAAAACCTCAACAGTCTGAAGTCACAAAATGTTGAACCAGTTTATTTGTTTATAACTGGAGGTGCTGGTGTTGGGAAAAGCCATTAGATTAAAACACTTTACTACACTGTAGTAAAAACCTATAGACATGCTCCAATGAATCCTGAGATTCCAACAGTGTTACTAGCAGCATCTACTGGAGTAGCAGTAATAAACATTGATGGTACACACAGCATTAGCAATACCTAAAAATACAGGTGATGATGTGGAGGAAAATCCAGGTCCTACAATGTTTGACATCATTGATCCAACAACCACTGTGTCCGCTGACTCTAGTCAAGGGAATGAAGCAACCTTTGGTGTGAATGCTGGAAGCAATGCGTAGCAATGTCACATACTGCTTTGATATACCACCAAATACAAGATATTAGTTTGTGGGCTAATTCTACTTTGAACAATATTTTGGTTATTGGAAATAATCTATACAGTTCTATAACATGTTCTGTGCAAACAAATGACTATTTGCTGATAACTGATGTTCCAGACATGGTTTCAATATTTGATAAAGTGCATTCATTACAATATACACCCTTTTAATAAGGCTAATATATGCCGTTTGCCGCTAATGACGTCAAACTCATGCTTTTAAAATTTATTCAGAAATGCACAAAGGCTTCAAAAAAGAAAAGAAATCAGAAAAGTTTTAAGCCTTTGTACATTTCTAAATAAAATGTGAAAGCAAGAGTTCGACGTCATTAGCGGGAAACAGCATATATTAGACTTATGAAAAGGGTGTATAGTGAGTCATTTACTGGAAGTTTGTTCATGACATCAAACATTGGTCCATATATGTCTCTTAGAAATTCACTTCTAGAAGTATTTTCAAACTCTCAACGGAATTACAATTGTTGTTTGTTAACTAATGGCATTAATACACTGTATTGCAATAAATACACTTTATCAAATATTGAAACCATGCCTGGAACATCAGTTAACAGCAAATAGTCATTTGTTTGCACAGAACATCTTATAGAACTGTCTAGATTATTTCCAATAACCAAAATATTGTTCAAAGTAGAATTAGTCCACAAACTAATATCTTGTATTTGATGGTATAATACCAGGAAGTGACATTGCTACACATTACTTTACCAGCATTCACACCAAAGATTGTTTCACTTCCTTGACTAGAGTCAGCGGACACAGTGGTTGTTGGATCAATGATATCAAATATTGTAGGCCCTGGATTTTCCTCCAAGTCATTTGCTTGCCTTATAAGCAATGGGATATAAACATTGTAGCACATCATTTGTGCAAACCAAAACATCACCTCATTACACGACTTGTAATGTCCAACAACTTGTTTTAATGTTGGCAAGTAAAACACATTTAAGTAAAACATCATAAGAATCGTATTCCAAAATCGCTCTCGCACACCTGAAAATGCATCTTTGACTTTCACAAAATTGTTGTGACAGCCGATCCTTGACCGGTATTGTTCGATTGTTGTTCCCATGCTGGCGGCTAGTAGCAGAAAACAGTAAGAGTACGAAATACTATTCTTTGAGAGTACAAAACTCTTATTCAATGCCACTATTTTGTAGAGTACAATAACTCTTTCAGTTTGGGATGTAACCCACACCGACATTTCAAGCCGATAAATACTGGTTTGTGATAGCTTGTGAGATACTTGTGAGTTATGAGGTGCGCAACGGATTTCGAGCCAATGAATGTGGGCTTGCGAAAGCGTCTTAGCTTCAGTGCAATCCGCACTAAACACAAGCCGAGTCTAAATATGTTGCCTTGCGAGAGTAAACAACTCCCGTATCGATTCCACTCAGCGACGTCACCTGGATGAAATAACAAAGAACAAACAAGGCAGGCTAGGATAGTTAATTTTCGAAATGAAAGAAAGAAAACCAATCTGAAACAGCACGACAGATCAATTTTGAAACACAAATAACTTACCTTACAACTAATTTGCGACGGAAAACTCTTCAAATTTTTCCCAAAACAGGGAAAACGACCGCAGATTTATTTGCAAACAACGAACGCTAGAAGCAATGGCCGACACTTGAAAACAATGACCTCGCAATTACTAGTACCCAGTCTACAAGCCAGACTGTCACGTGTGTTCTCGTCCTCAAAGTGACAAACTGACAAGATCTGCCTCTGACTTAGGGGTCTTTATGCATAATGCATAAGACCCAAAAAAACAGTGATATTCTTTAATCATTCCTTTGGCAATATAACTGAATTAAATAGTGCATTGTACAACTGGAAAATTTAATTAATGTTGTAGGAAAAAAAAGTTATTGGACTACTCCAAACTTGGTCACTACTCTAGCATAATGGTTTTCGATCTCAGTTAATTTTCCTAAAAGCATGTTGGGGTACAAGGGTGACATTTCACTATCAAGCCGATTTCTATCAAAGAGAGGAATGTTGGAGCTGCCATGGTTATTGGGCATTTTCCGTGCATGGAATGGATGTGTTGACATCTTTCTGTCTTATTTCTGCATCATTTCTTGAAGCGCTGCCACTTTTCCGTAATTTGCTGTCCGCCGTGAGAAATTTGACTGTGTGCTTGGGACAAAACTTGAAACAGTTACACTTTTGAAACTACTTTCTTGTTACTTTCTGTGAGGAGTTTGCCGTTGCTGTAAACCTTTTAACTTTAAAGTCATCATCTTTTTGTTCCATTTTGTAAATTGTTTCGGCTTAGATTCCTTGTCTCCTGAAAGGCAGAGTTGCTTCTCTGTTTTTCTTTCCAGAAATTTTTAGCCTTGTTGTAAAAATCATCTTCTAAATAACATTTTTTGAGTCTTTTGTCTTGAGCTGGCCTTTCACTTCCTCTATTTCTTTAAAGAAATCGATTTCATTTACGCAATTGCGTTGGCGGGACCCTGCCGTATATGGGTTTGATGTCGTATTGCACTTCTGTGAATAAATCCAACTTTTGACCAAGAATGGCCTGTGGTGAATAATGAAATATTCATTTATAAATTATTCAAGTGGATTAAGGAGAAGGCAGCAGATCCAGAGATAGGGAGCTCAAGATCAAGTTCTGGTAAGTATACGGAAAGGTCTCGACAAATATAAAATGGCTGGGAGTAACGTTGTGTAGTGAGGGTGGGCATACGGGGGAATGATGTGTGAAGGAAGGGTAGGGTAGGATAGAGGTTCTGGAGAGGATCAGGGAGGGATAGGTGAATAGAAGGGAGGAAAAGCTGTCTAGTTCTTTTTAAGACCCCCTAAAAAGCCAAGCCCCTGTTTTTTTTAACTTCACCCCCCCCCCCCAAAAAAAAAAAAATCCTTTTTTTACAATGTCGATTAAAAAAATATAAATTAAAAAAACAAAATTAAACCACAACAGATAAATATATTCCAGTAATAGATTACTTTTATTCCAGTAACAAATTACTCAAATTATTCGGATTTGGGCTTTTCTGGGGGTCTTGATTTAGATGCGCATGCGTAATATTACTTTGCCTCGGAGAGTCACTTTTCATAAAAGGTTGGCCAAGTGGGATTCGATACTCCATTTCAGTTTTTAGATATCAATGCTGTCGTCGCGTATTTTGATAAGCACATTTTGAAAATGACTGCTGAAGCCATTTGAGCCATTTTTCCATGCTTTTGTTGCCAACCGTTTTGTAAGACCGTTGGCAAGCGAGGAATTGAAAAACATACACAGGACACACAGGAAGGAAGCTACACACAACAGAAATAAGGTAAGGCGTTTTAGTTGAGAATTTTTAAATATAATTATCTACCTAATTAGTCTTTTATCGGGATTCCTATATAAATTCTTATATTATTGTCATCCATGTTGGCTTTCCCTTTACACTGAGATTGAGGCGCCTGTGGCAGGACTTTAAACTGCAAATATTGTACGTCGTGTGCTGTTAATTTAGGTGACTCATCTGAATTATTTAGTAAATCTCATTTTCATCCTATTTTATATTCGACTTTCTAGTTTCATGGCCCATAAGCTCTACATTAAAGGTCATCGGGTATACATGAAGGTACATTATCCTGCACCTTCACCATCATCATTAGGGAGTTTAAGAAACCATGACGGCTACGGTGACGAAAACATCACTTCAAAATATAAGTTTGAGCTATTCTAAGTATTTCTTGATATTCCATCTTGTTCATATTAGACAATATCGGCGAAGTGTCCTCTATAACTGGACTGGTACGGACGGATTTGGAAGTAAGAGTGAGACCGAAGATCCTCTGTAGTTTGTCCGCGTTGTCGGCAAAACCTTAAATTAAGGGTGCCTTCGATTCACCGTATTTTGGAATATGAATACATGGAATATAAGTTAGAAATCCTTCTTTTTTACGGAGATTCACGTTAAAATTGTCAAACATCGGCTAAAATGCTATTTTAAACATTTTTTTATTATCCTTGCTGCTTCGGAACGCGCAAACATACCGTTTTAATCATCACTCCACGTATTCTTATTACGGAATAGGGTCAATCGAACGCGCCCTTAGTCATTTCACGTAGTAGTTTTGAAAAATACGGGAGAGAATGTAAAAAAAAAAAAATGCGTGCCACACGCACAGCACGATCATTTTTTCCTCTTTTAACCAACAACATTACTGCTTTTTGGCTTTGTCGTTGCCGTAGCCGTGTCATCAGAACTCTAAATTACAGAGAAGTGATACAGGAACTCCACTGACCCCTTAAAGTCTCAAATTTCGGCCACGTAAAGACTTCAATTACATTCAAAACAAGGGGAAAGAAAGGAAAGGAACTTCATTTAAGGAGGTTCAAACGAGTGTACGTGTGCTTCCAAGTAAGGATCGACACCACAACGTTGTATCAATCATGTATGAGCAATATTGTGGTACCAAATAAAACACGAATTATTGCTGAACAAGATACAGTCATTATTGTGACGTAATATGTCACCGTGACAACGGACAAGCCCTGTAAAACCACCCTTTATTTTGTCTTTAGTTGCTTATATCTCAAAAGCGAACTCGATGACTCCCATTTTTTATTTCTGGAAAGTAATCAAAAGGGCAACATAAAACTTTCTGCAAATTTTAAAAAAGTCCTGTATAGCGGATTCAGAGCCACCTTAATTCTGTGATTTAACGGTGGCTCTCATTCTGCTGTACAGAATTTTTTTAAACTTTGCCTAAAGTTTCACTATGGCGTTCTCATCAGTTTTAGCAATAAAAAAGGGGTCTCACCAGCTCGTTTTCGAGATATGAGCAACTAAATCCAACATATAAGGTGTTTTTACTGGGCTTTCCCGTTGCCCAGGTAATTTATTACATCACAATGATGATTACATCTTGTTTGAAAATAATCGGTGATTCATATGGTACCACAACATTGCTGTTACGTGATACTGTGTTGTATCGTCATTCGATCTAAAGAGAGTGTTTTCCAATCGTTGAAACTATTTTGAGCCACCTTAAATGTCCTAGTCTTCTATAGCTAGCGCTGGGCACTATAATTGGGGACACTGTGAACAAAATTACAGTCAACCCAGGTCACTCGTGAACAGTGATTCGAAAAATTCAATTAACATAACGAATTCTTGTTTTTTCATATTTGGGCAATTTCTGTCGTTTCCGAAGATTTGGAGCGACATTTCGAAAATGGAAGAGCGATTTGGAGTTTGCCCGCGCTTTTTCAAAATGTTCAGACCTGCGGCCGTCAATTCCTTTGATCGCGAATACAAGCCAGGCAGACCTGTCAATAAGAAACAAGAAGACGCATAATCGACCTTTATTTGGTTGGAGAGGACCATCTGCGATCTCTAGATCAGTTTGTGTTACGAAAGGAGCGGTTTGGAAGTGTGGTATATATGATACCTTTAGTCAAGGGGGTCGAACAGATTCTTCTAAACTTTCAGACGACGTCCTTGGATCTATTGAGCTGTTCAAGCTAACGAAACCTAGCATGTATTCAAGGAAAATTCGTGAAAGGTTGCTTAATGATGGAAATTATATGCGATAGGCGAAGGATACCGGGTTTGTCAACAATCCAGAAAGCAATTTCAAGAAAGACTGGTATGTCCTACAAGAAACATTCCGTCGTCCCAAGTGAGAGCCAAACTAATGCCCAGGTCGAGAGGTGTAACGAGTATCTTAAACTCACCTCAAGAATGGATCCATCCAAACTTCATTATTTTGATGAAAGCTCTGTAATAAAGGCAACCGGAAAACCACGTCGACAGAACTTTAATATACTCGGGAGGAAGAAGGTCACCGACTTCTGCATCTAACTCTCCTCGCACCAGAGAAGGGACGAATGGATAAAACTGCGTGGTCTTTCTATAAAGCACAGATTGTCGCCCTTGCAATTTTTTACCTCCAGAAAAATTCTATCCATATTTCAAAGAGATCTCCGAAAAATCAAGTCCATTTTTGAAAATTTCAATCCGATCTTCGATTTTCCGATGTGATTTTCGTTACGTCAGTGAAAGCAGTGCATTGATTGGAAGACTTCGATCACATGTTCAAGATACTGTTCACGCGTGACCTGGGTTGACTATAAAAAAATAACGCAAGCCGAGTCAAACCAGGGAATATTATCATATCCAGTTCTTTCAGCCCTAGTTGGGCCGGCCTTATCTGGCACGCAGCCACACATATTAGACTGGAAACATGACCAACTCTACCAAGTTTTGGAAATCACGCGAAAACCCAACAAAAATATTTTAGTTAAAGGGGTCAAAGCATCAACAATGAAAAGCGCGCTTTTGGAGCCATTTTTCATTCTTGATGACAATCGTACTGCGTACAAATTTCCCAAGAGAAAAAAAAACGGTTCCCATCTGCTCTCGTTAAGTGTTGTGGGACTTCAAGACCGTCCGAAAATCCCTCCCCCTCCCCATGGGGGGAGTCAAAAGGCATTGTGGTCATCACCTGTTCCTTCCACTTCTTACATCGCATGCGGGCAGATGTTCCACGTCGACCTGACTCCAGGGTTTTTCTTTGGCTGTTTCGGTTTTCGACCTTCATCAAAAGCCCGCTCATGACCATTCCTGGCTGTGGGATTATTACACATGGACCGACCACAGGTGCTGATAGGCGGATACGCCTTTCAGTTTCATGCTTTCGCTGCGCTCTTCGCAATCTGAAAGGAAGGAGTAGTTGGTGGGGCCCAGCTGCAGTTGAGTTGTTGTTGTTCTTTATCTAAGCTCGGGCCTCACTTGTTCTTGTTTCCGCCTCATTTTCAGGAATTATTACTTCCTTTACTTAACAAATTTTCCCCTTCTCATAGAATACGGATAAAGTCCCCCAGACATACAACCTGGAGAGGATCTGATTTTGGCTGAACAGTTCAATTGCAAATGTACCATTTTATTCTTCTATTCTTTATTGCATGGGCACTGTTACCGAAGAAAGCACTCGGCGCTTGCTGTTTCGTCATCTTCTTTTGTCCAAGCCGAGCACGGGCAGCGCAAGATTTCTTCAATTCGTGATGCGAAAAAGACGCCAAGAAAGGATTAACCACAGAGTTTAGATAAAGGATGACCGTGGATGATTCCCTGACGATGAAGAACCAATTCTTTTTTACGCAGCTTTCGCAGTGGATCCCTACAACCATTGACAGCAAAATATGGAATTAGCGAGAGAATACAGAACATCTCAAAATAAGAAATGAGGTTGTCGCAAAGTTTTTTTCCATTTTGGGCTGACCTTTTCTCGTTTCCTTTCGTTCAAAGAAGTGTTGCTGCATGGTGGCTTGTCTCTGAACAGCAACTCGAGATTGCTTCTTCAAAAAGTAGAAGATACCGAGATAAGCTACAGAAGTCGTGGACAGAGGGAACGTGGTGTGTAAATGAATGTCAATGGCAATGTAGACATCTTTTGAAATGTCGGTTAGTTGAAGTGAGGCAAAGATGGACGAGAAAACAATAATGCACGAGTTGCTAACAGCGGCTGTCTTCGGTTTCATTCTTTGGCGATATGTGTGAGGAAAAATAACAGCTACGAAGCGATCGATCGACATCGCGGTCACTAACAAGATTGAGCTGTTGATTCCGATGTAGCTTAATATCTGGACGATTTCCCCTTCTTGTGGAATACTTCGATCGCTGAACACGCACAGAAATCTCACCAGGACTTGTGCAGGGGCAGACCACGAGACCAACGAAAAGATCCATTGCGGATATAAACGCCAGGTACACTGAAAACACTCTCTTGAAGCACCGCAAAGGATTTCTTACCATCACCATTAAGATAAAACCGTTGGGAAGCGAAACGAAGAAAACCAGCAAAAGGAAAGAAATCCCACTTCCGAGACAGAGTTGATTTTCGAAATTACTATCCATGGCATGCAATAACATAAAAGAACCATAAAATGTACGACTTGCCTTTCACTTGTAAAGTGGGGAATGAAACTTGTCCAAATATGTCAGACCATATTGTTTCACGCCATGACGTCGATAGGCTAACGACACTAATTAGTTCTATAAGTCATTCATGTGCAAACAAAAGGAAACAGCATCACATTGGCTAATTTACTTATCCTTATGTTCTAGTTTTTTATTTACGTTCTTTAGAAAAATCTTAAAAGGAATTATTTGACTTTGTTTCGATTTAGAGCTTGGTAATTCATCCATAAAGTATTTGAAAAAATTTGGCTTAATTCTTGAAGTCAGACGTCATTTTTTGAGCTGGATAGGAAAAGGATTTTTCGCCTTTTGCTCGACATGTAACCTCCATTATGTGTAGCTTCTATTTTTTGAATTACAGCGACGTGGGTCATTTTAATGCAATATATAAACACAGTGACACCTGCTTTCTATAAAGAACAACAGGAAAACATTTCCCTGTTATTTTTTACATATTTGGTCGATAAGTCGTGGTTTAATTTTGTTTCTGGTTTACAATTTTCTTTTTTTTTTCAAACTGGTTTACTTTTTTTAGGCCAATGCCCATTTTAACATATTTAAATATCTTTCTGTATAACTAATTTTATGGAGTTTGTATAAAGTAAACTAGAGAAATCATTATTATTATTATAAGATGGATTGTTGTCTCTGATGCTATCAAAGACAATAATAATTATTTATTGCATGTGAACAATAATTTCACTGTCTTTCACTGACAAGAAGGACCACTTTCATAATGAAAAATAGATCCGCAATGCGTACTTGGGGTCTTATGCTTAGCTTAACTCCATTCAGCCCTTACAGAATTTGGTACTACGGTCTCACTTTTACCATGAGTGATTGGTTCAAAATTTGCCATAACAATGCAGCAGTGAAATGAGTTCCTTAGTATGCTTCAAATTTCAGACCTGTTCAGAATTTTACATCGATGACTTGCCACTAAAATTTCTCTTAATGCCATTTGCCAGTTTAGACAACTCTTGCTACACGCTACATCATCTCTATCAGCTATTTACCAGTAACAGAAGCACTAGATTGGCTACGAAACAAGCATGGCACTGTAATACACATGTACATTCACATGATCTTATAAATGATCAAAAGAATGCTGAAATTCAACTAGAAGTCTAAGATGATTCATCACTAGATGAGGCGTTCAATGAACAAGTACTCTCAGAGCTTGGTGCAAATCCCCACACAACTGGAAATCAGTCCATCACCAGTAACAATGTATAAACAGCCAAGAGAAATATCTGATGACCAATTACGTCGATCAGTTACATGTAGATCATTACATAATAAAAAACGCAACCTAAAGCTTACAACAGGGTGCTTTCATGGACTAGAAATAAAATGAAAACCTCAACAGTCTGAAGTCACAAAATGTTGAACCAGTTTATTTGTTTATAACTGGAGGTGGTGGTGCTGGGAAAAGCCATTAGATTAAAACACTTTACTACACTGTAGTAAAAACCTATAGACATGCTCCAATGAATCCTGAGATTCCAACAGTGTTACTAGCAGCATCTACTGGAGTAGCAGTAATAAACATTGATGGTACACACAGCATTAGCAATACCTAAAAATACAGGTGATGATGTGGAGGAAAATCCAGGTCCTACAATGTTTGACATCATTGATCCAACAACCACTGTGTCCGCTGACTCTAGTCAAGGGAATGAAGCAACCTTTGGTGTGAATGCTGGAAGCAATGCGTAGCAATGTCACATACTGCTTTGATATACCACCAAATACAAGATATTAGTTTGTGGGCTAATTCTACTTTGAACAATATTTTGGTTATTGGAAATAATCTATACAGTTCTATAACATGTTCTGTGCAAACAAATGACTATTTGCTGATAACTGATGTTCCAGACATGGTTTCAATATTTGATAAAGTGCATTCATTACAATATACACCCTTTTAATAAGGCTAATATATGCCGTTTGCCGCTAATGACGTCAAACTCATGCTTTTAAAATTTATTCAGAAATGCACAAAGGCTTCAAAAAAGAAAAGAAATCAGAAAAGTTTTAAGCCTTTGTACATTTCTAAATAAAATGTGAAAGCAAGAGTTCGACGTCATTAGCGGGAAACAGCATATATTAGACTTATGAAAAGGGTGTATAGTGAGTCATTTACTGGAAGTTTGTTCATGACATCAAACATTGGTCCATATATGTCTCTTAGAAATTCACTTCTAGAAGTATTTTCAAACTCTCAACGGAATTACAATTGTTGTTTGTTAACTAATGGCATTAATACACTGTATTGCAATAAATACACTTTATCAAATATTGAAACCATGCTTGGAACATCAGTTAACAGCAAATAGTCATTTGTTTGCACAGAACATCTTATAGAACTGTCTAGATTATTTCCAATAACCAAAATATTGTTCAAAGTAGAATTAGTCCACAAACTAATATCTTGTATTTGATGGTATAATACCAGGAAGTGACATTGCTACACATTACTTTACCAGCATTCACACCAAAGATTGTTTCACTTCCTTGACTAGAGTCAGCGGACACAGTGGTTGTTGGATCAATGATATCAAATATTGTAGGCCCTGGATTTTCCTCCAAGTCATTTGCTTGCCTTATAAGCAATGGGATATAAACATTGTAGCACATCATTTGTGCAAACCAAAACATCACCTAATTACACGACTTGTAATGTCCAACAACTTGTTTTAATGTTGGCAAGTAAAACACATTTAAGTAAAACATCATAAGAATCGTATTCCAAAATCGCCCTCGCACACCTGAAAATGCATCTTTGACTTTCACAAAATTGTTGTGACAGCCGATCCTTGACCGGTATTGTTCGATTGTTGTTCCCATGCTGGCGGCTAGTAGCAGAAAACAGTAAGAGTACGAAATACTATTCTTTGAGAGTACAAAACTCTTATTCAATGCCACTATTTTGTAGAGTACAATAACTCTTTCAGTTTGGGATGTAACCCACACCGACATTTCAAGCCGATAAATACTGGTTTGTGATAGCTTGTGACATACTTGTGAGTTATGAGGTGCGCAACGGATTTCGAGCCAATGAATGTGGGCTTGCGAAAGCGTCTTAGCTTCAGTGCAATCCGCACTAAACACAAGCCGAGTCTAAATATGTTGCCTTGCGAGAGTAAACAACTCCCGTATCGATTCCACTCAGCGACGTCACCTGGATGAAATAACAAAGAACAAACAAGGCAGGCTAGGATAGTTAATTTTCGAAATGAAAGAAAGAAAACCAATCTGAAACAGCACGACAGATCAATTTTGAAACACAAATAACTTACCTTACAACTAATTTGCGACGGAAAACTCTTCAAATTTTTCCCAAAACAGGGAAAACGACCGCAGATTTATTTGCAAACAACGAACGCTAGAAGCAATGGCCGACACTTGAAAACAATGACCTCGCAATTACTAGTACCCAGTCTACAAGCCAGACTGTCACGTGTGTTCTCGTCCTCAAAGTGACAAACTGACAAGATCTGCCTCTGACTTAGGGGTCTTTATGCATAATGCATAAGACCCCAAAAAACAGTGATATTCTTTAATCATTCCTTTGGCAATATAACTGAATTAAATAGTGCATTGTACAACTGGAAAATTTAATTAATGTTGTAGGAAAAAAAAGTTATTGGACTTCTCCAAACTTGGTCACTACTCTAGCATAATGGTTTTCGATCTCAGTTAATTTTCCTAAAGGCATGTTGGGGTACAAGGGTGACATTTCACTATCAAGCCGATTTCTATCAAAGAGAGGAATGTTGGAGCTGCCATGGTTATTGGGCATTTTCCGTGCACGGAATGGATGTGTTGACATCTTTCTGTCTTATTTCTGCATCATTTCTTGAAGCGCTGCCACTTTTCCGTAATTTGCTGTCCGCCGTGAGAAATTTGACCGTGTGCTTGGGACAAAACTTGAAACAGTTACCCTTTTGAAACTACTTTCTTGTTACTTCCTGTGAGGAGTTTGCCGTTGCTGTAAACCTTTTAACTTTAAAATCATCATCTTTTTGTTCCATTTTGTAAATTGTTTCGGCTTAGATTCCTTGTCTCCTGAAAGGCAGAGTTGCTTCTCTGTTTTTTCTTTCCAGAAATTTTTAGCCTTGTTGTAAAAATCATCTTCTAAATAACATTTTTTGAGTCTTTTGTCTTGAGCTGGCCTTTCACTTCCTCTATTTCTTTAAAGAAATCGATTTCATTTACGCAATTGCGTTGGCGGGACCCTGCCGTATATGGGTTTGATGTCGTATTGCACTTCTGTGAATAAATCCAACTTTTGACCAAGAATGGCCTGTGGTGAATAATGAAATATTCATTTATAAATTATTCAAGTGGATTAAGGAGAAGGCAGCAGATCCAGAGATAGGGAGCTCAAGATCAAGTTCTGGTAAGTATACGGAAAGGTCTCGACAAATATAAAATGGCTGGGAGTAACGTTGTGTAGTGAGGGTGGGCATACGGGGGAATGATGTGTGAAGGAAGGGTAGGGTAGGATAGAGGTTCTGGAGAGGATCAGGGAGGGATAGGTGAATAGAAAGGGAGGAAAAGCTGCCTAGTTCTTTTTAAGACCCCCTAAAAAGCCAAGCCCCTGTTTTTTTAACTTCACCCCCCCCCCCCCCCAAAAAAAAATCCTTTTTTTACAATGTCGATTAAAAAAATATACTTTAAAAAATTTAAACTGGTTAAAAAATAATTCAAACCAAAAACAAAATTAAACCACAACAGATAAATATATTCCAGTAATAGATTACTTTTATTCCAGTAACAAATTACTCAAATTATTCGGATTTGGGCTTTTCTGGGGGTCTTGATTTAGATGCGCAGGAGTAATATTAATTTTCTCTCGGAGAGTCACTTTTTATAAAAGGTTGGTCAAGTGGGATTCGATACTCCATTTCAGTTTTTAGATATCAATGCTGTCGTCGCGTATTTTGATAAGCACATTTTGAAAATGACTGCTGAAGCAATTTGAGCCATTTTTCCATGCTTTTGTTGCCAACCGTTTTGTAAGACCGTTGGCAAGCGAGGAATTGAAAAACATACACAGGACACACAGGAAGGAAGCTACACACAACATAAATAAGGTAAGGCGTTTTAGTTGAGAATTTTTAAATATAATTATCTACCTAATTAGTCTTTTATCGGGATTCCTATATAAATTCTTATATTATTGTCATCCATGTTGGCTTTCCCTTTACACTGAGATTGAGGCGCCTGTGGCAGGACTTTAAACTGCAAATATTGTACGTCGTGTGCTGTTAATTTAGGTGACTCATCTGAATTATTTAGTAAATCTCATTTTCATCCTATTTTATATTCGACTTTCTAGTTTCATGGCCCCATAAGCTCTACATTAAAGGTCATCGGGTATACATGAAGGTACATTATCCTGCACCTTCACCATCATCATTAGGGAGTTTAAGAAACCATGACGGCTACGGTGACGAAAACATCACTTCAAAATATAAGTTTGAGCTATTCTAAGTATTTCTTGATTATTCCATCTTGTTTATATTAGACAATATCGGCGAAGTGTCCTCCTATAACTGGACTGGTACGGACGGATTTGGAAGTAAGAGTGAGACCGAAAGATCCTCTGTAGTTTGTCCGCGTTGTCGGCAAAACCTTAAATTAAGGGTGCCTTCGATTCACCGTATTTTGGAATATGAATACATGGAATATAAGTTAGAAATCCTTCTTTTTTACGGAGATTCACGTTAAAATTGTCAAACATCGGCTAAAATGCTATTTTAAACATATTTTTATTATCCTTGCTGCTTCGGAACGCGCAAACATACCGTTTTAATCATCACTCCACGTATTCTTATTACGGAATAGGGTCAATCGAACGCGCCCTTAGTCATTTCACGTAGTAGTTTTGACAAATACGGGAGAGAAATGTAAAAAAAAAAATGCGTGCCACACGCACTGCACGATCATTTTTTCCTCTTTTAACCAAGAACATTACTGCTTTTTGGCTTTGTCGTTGCCGTAGCCGTGTCATCAGAACTCTAAATTACAGAGAAGTGATACAGGAACTCCACTGACCCCTTAAAGTCTCAAATTTCGGCCACGTAAAGACTTCAATTACATTCAAAACAAGGGGAAAGAAAGGAAAGGAACTTCAGTTAAGGAGGTTCAAACGAGTGTACGTGTGCTTCCAAGTAAGGATCGACACCACAACGTTGTATCAATCATGTATGAGCAATATTGTGGTACCAAATAAAACACGAATTATTGCTGAACAAGATACAGTCATTATTGTGACGTAATATGTCACCGTGACAACGGACAAGCCCTGTAAAACCACCCTTTATTTTGTCTTTAGTTGCTTATATCTCAAAAGCGAACTCGATGACTCCCATTTTTTATTTCTGGAAAGTAATCAAAAGGGCAACATAAAACTTTCTGCAAATTTTAAAAAAGTCCTGTATAGCGGATTCAGAGCCACCTTAATTCTTTGATTTAACGGTGGCTCTCATTCTGCTGTACAGAATTTTGTTAAACTTTGTCTAAAGTTTCACTATGGCGTTCTCATCAGTTTTTAGCAATAAAAAAGGGGTCTCACCCAGCTCGTTTTCGAGATATGAGCAACTAAATCCAACATATAGGGTGTTTTTACTGGGCTTTCCCGTTGCCCAGGTAACTTATTACATCACAATAATGATTACATCTTGTTTGAAAATAATCGGTGATTCATATGGTACCACAACATTGCTGTTACGTGATACTGTGTTGTAGCGTCATTCGATCTAAAGAGAGTGTTTTCCAATCGTTGAAACTATTTTGAGCCACCTTAAATGTCTAGTCTTCTATAGCTAGCGCTGGGCACTATAATTGGGGACACTGTGAACAAAATTACAGTCAACCCAGGTCACTCGTGAACAGTGATTCGAAAAATTCAATTAACATAACGAATTCTTGTTTTTCATATTTGGGCAATTTCTGTCGTTTCCGAAGATTTGGAGCGACATTTCGAAAATGGAAGAGCGATTTGGAGTTTGCCCGCGCTTTTTCAAAATGTTCAGACCTGCGGCCGTCAATTCCTTTGATCGCGAATACAAGCCAGGCAGACCTGTCAATAAAGAAACAAGAAGACGCATAATCGACCTTTATTTGGTTGGAGAGAGACCATCTGCGATCTCTAGATCAGTTTGTGTTACTAAAGGAGCGGTTTGGAAGTGTGGTATATATGATACCTTTAGTCAAGGGGGTCGAACAGATTCTTCTAAACTTTCAGACGACGTCCTTGGATCTATTGAGCTGTTCAAGCTAACGAAACCTAGCATGTATTCAAGGAAAATTCGTGAAAGGTTGCTTAATGATGGAAATTATATGCGATAGGCGAAGGATACCGGGTTTGTCAACAATCCAGAAAGCAATTTCAAGAAAGACTGGTATGTCCTACAAGAAACATTCCGTCGTCCCAAGTGAGAGCCAAACTAATGCCCAGGTCGAGAGGTGTAACGAGTATCTTAAACTCACCTCAAGAATGGATCCATCCAAACTTCATTATTTTGATGAAAGCTCTGTAATAAAGGCAACCGGAAAACCACGTCGACAGAACTTTAATATACTCGGGAGGAAGAAGGTCACCGACTTCTGCATCTAACTCTCCTCGCACCAGAAGAAGGGACGAATGGATAAAACTGCGTGGTCTTTCTATAAAGCACAGATTGTCGCCCTTGCAATTTTTTACCTCCAGAAAAATTCTATCCATATTTCAAAGAGATCTCCGAAAAATCAAGTCCGTTTTTGAAAATTTCAATCCGATCTTCGATTTTCCGATGTGATTTTCGTTACGTCAGTGAAAGCAGCGCATTGATTGGAAGACTTCGATCACATGTTCAAGATACTGTTCACGCGTGACCTGGGTTGACTATAAAAAAATAACGCAAGCCGAGTCAAACCAGGGAATATTATCATATCCAGTTCTTTCAGCCCTAGTTGGGCCGGCCTTATCTGGCACGCAGCCACACACATTAGACTGGAAACATGACCAACTCTACCAAGTTTTGGAAATCACGCGAAAACCCAACTAAAATATTTTAGTTAAAGGGGTCAAAGCATCAACAATGAAAAGCGCGCTTTTGGAGGCCATTTTTCATTCTTGATGACAATCGTACTGCGTACAAATTTCCCAAGAGAAAAAAAAAACGGTTCCCATCTGCTCTCGTTAAGTGTTGTGGGACTTCAAGACCGTCCGAAAATCCCTCCCCCTCCCCATGGGGGGAGTCAAAATGGCATTTTGGTCATCACCCGTTCCTTCGACTTCTTACATCGCATGCGGGCAGATTTTCCACGTCGACCTGACTCCAGGGTTTTTCTTTGCCTGTTTCTGTTTTCGACCTTCATCAAAACCGACTCATGACATCTAACTGTGGGATTATTATACATGGACCGCACAGTCGCTGCTTTCATGCTTTCGCTGCGCTCTTCGCAATCTGCAAGGAAGAGTAGTTGGTGGGCCAGCTGCTCATCTCGGCGCACTTGTTCTTGTTTCCGCCTTCATTTTCAGAAATTATTTACTTCCTTTACTTAACAAATTTTCCCCTTCTCAAGAATACGGATAAAGTCCCCCAGACATAGAACCTGGAGAGTATTTTTGGCTGAACGGTTCAATTGCAAATGTATCATTTCAGACTACAAAGTCAGCAGTTTTTTTTTATTCTCCTATTCTTTATTGCATGGGCACTGTTACCGAAGAAAGCCTGGCGCTTGCTGTTTCGTCATCTTCTTTTGTCAAACCGAGCACGGCAGCGCAAGATTTCTTCAATTCATTTATGCGAAAAGACGCCAAGAAAGGATTAACCACAGAGTTTAGATACAGGATGACCGTGGATGATTCTCTAACGCTGGAGAACCAGTTTTGTTTTGCGCAGCTTTCACAGTGGATCCCTACAACCATGACAGCAAAATATGGAATAAGCGAAAGAATAAGAAACACCAAAATGATAAACGAGGTAATCGCAATTTCTTTTTCCATTTTGGCTGACCTTTCTTGTTTCCTTTCGTTCAAAGAAGTGTTGCTTGGCATGGTGGCTTGTCTCTGAACAACAACTCGAGATTGCTTCTTTAAAAAGTAGAAGATACCGAGATAAGCTACAGAAGTCGTGGACAGAGGGAACGTGGTGTGTAAATAAATGTCAATGGCAATGTAGACATCTTTTGAAATGTTGGTCAGCTGAAGTGAGGCAAAGATGGACGAGAAAACAATAATGCACGAGTTGCAAACAACGGCTGTCTTCGGTTTCATTCTTTGGCGATATGTGTGAGGAAAAATAACAGCTACGAAGCGATCGATCGACATCGCGGTCACTAACAAGATTAAACAGTTGATTCCGATGTAGCTTAATATCTGGACGATTTCCCCTTCTTGTGGAATACTTCGATCGCTGAACACGCACAGAAATCTCACCAGGACTTGTGCAGGGCAGACCACGAGACCAACGAAAAGATCCATTGCGGATATAAACGCCAGGTACACTGAAAACACTCTCTTGAAGCACCGCAAAGGATTTTTCACCATCACCATTAAGATAAAACCATTGGGAAGCGAAACGAAGAAAACCAACAAAAGGAAAGAAATCCCACTTCCGAGACAGAGTTGATTTTCGAACTTACTATCCATGGCATGCAATAAGCCCGAAGGAAAGATATTTGAAACACAAAATGCACGGCTGGGTTTTTACTTATAAAGTTGGATAGGGATTGTCACCTGTCCTAATATATGAAAACGTATAGGCTAACAACACTAATTAGTTCTTTAATAGCTTAGTACTTAGCTATTCACGAGTCATTCATGTACAAACAAAAGGAAACAGTATGACATTGGCTAATTTTAATTTCTTATCCTAATTTTCTAGTCTCATATTATTCAGCTTTCTTTAGGAAAAACTTAATAGCAATTATGCAACTTTGTTACGATTCAGAGCTTAGTAGATTTAAGTATTCGCAAAACATTGGCATAATCATTGAAGTCTGACGTTATTTTGTGAGCTCGTTAGGAAAAGGATTTTTCGCTCAATTTCTGCCTGGACATGTAACCAACGTTATGTGTAGCTTCTATTTTTTGAAATTACAACATTAATGTGGTGAATTTTAATGTAATATGTAATGGACGAGAAAATTATAAACACAGTGACACCTGCTTCGGTAATGGGAAAGTTTAACGAGCGTTGTTTTGTAAGCATGCAAGCCACCTGGGATGTTAACCAATAAAACTGCTTGAAATATATCACCTGATTCCCGAGATTGACACATGTTGTAAGAGATGTCGACAATGTTTCTGACAATGCACTTCATGAATCCCATCAATATTTTCTAGGAACATATTGGCTTTTGACTTATAATTACCTGTAGTCAAACGAGTTGGTGTTCCTGCCTTTGGTCAGGGAATATGACTGGCTTCAAGTTATTGGAGCCTGTACGTCCTGGCGAGTTGCCCAACTCGAGACTGACAACCCCGTTTTCACGGGGAAATCACCTTTCTTATGCATGAGTTTGTTCTTGCACTTGTGCTTGGATCGTTTGTGAAAGCCAGGCTTAAGGTTAATTGACTCCATTCAAAAAACACACTGCCTGCATATGATAAAGTATTACTGCCGCCTCTACAGAAAACGGACGAGTAAATATGAAATGTAAATGCTATTCTCAGGAAAGAGCCATTAAAATGATTGAACTCG